>NC_141038.1:40322500-40622500 GCF_052040795.2 Danio rerio
AAGCGCCAAAGTAATCACTCCGAGATTGCTTAAATGAGGTGGTCTCGGCTCGATTGAAACGAACCCTGGAGCGGTTCGATTACAGTGGGAAAGCGATCCGATCCGAGCGCGGTTATATCACAGTGTTTTATGGATATGTAATAGGCATACGGCTATATGAAGAGAGATTTATGAGTATGGCGGGAAGTTTCGCGAGTCTCCGGATGCCCGCAAAAGAGTGATGATCTCCCGGTAATCTCGCGTCTCCCTCCCGGTCCTCAAATAGGCTTCGTCACGCACCCTTCGCACCCCTCCCCACCGCATCTCTCCTCAGACACATCGCGCGCGCGCACCCTGACAATCACCATAAAACCGCCACCTCTCCTGACAGCTGAGCGGGACGCTGCAAAATAAACCCTGACACTCTGACCAATATGAGGAGAGTTTACTCGCACGTGACTTGTTTTAGCTCTTTTGGTCCCATTAGAAACTTTGCAATGTGAAAGCGAACCGCTCCAAGAGCAAAGAGCAACAAAGTAACACTTGTAATCTCTGTTTCGGAACAACTGAATCGATTCACAGGTGTGAAAGCACCCTAAGTTAATATTTTGTCTGCGATTTGTGGACAACTTTCCCTTACAATAAGATAAACATTTCTTGTTTAGCTACTCCGAACCAGCCATTTCTGCATGCGATGGGACTCTAAAGAGGACTCTACCATTCTAATATGGTGGTTACCAGAATGAAGTGTACAAGTAAAGTCTACCTGCGTAGCAATTCTAGCTGACCTCTATCACTTTAGTACACTATGATTGGCAGATCGGCTAAATTACATTCCTTCGTCAGTTGACTTCTTTACAGTGTGATGGTGAGAAAAGATTAACGAAAGACCCAAAGCAAATATTGTTAATTGGTCTCGCTAATATCCATCAAATGATGACATGAAATGTTGGCTAAGGTTTAGCCAAGGCAATATATCTTGGGCACATAGGCTAGCTAATGAAGAGAAGACAGCTGAATAGTGAAAGTATGCACCTCTTTTGTCTAATGATTTATTCTGAACATATTATGTTAGGCTACTTAACACTAAAAACAAGGACAACATATGCTAATTGTTTCTTAGTCTGTTCTTGTGATAAAATTTGTGAATTCTAAAGCAGACCATGCAGGATGTTTCTGTTGAAACTTGAAATGAAATTAACATAAGGGTGAGGGAATAAACAAAATGTTTTGTTAAAGAGATGGTTCTTCCTAAAATGTAAATTCTGTCATCATAACCACTCCTCCTATTCCGAACCGCTTTCAGTTTCTTTATTTTCTTGAACAAACAAAATAGGAATATATTTCGATCCATGTTGTCTGTCAGTAGCCACTGACTTTTATAGTATTTTTCTTCTTACTATTGAAGTCAGTGTCCATTCTTCATTTTTTTTCAACAGAATGGTTTGGAACTACTTAAGGGTGAGTATATTGTAATTTTCCGTGTGTGAATTATCCTTCAATATATTTATTTTTTTTAAATAAATGAGAAAAAGTGTTATTTTTTCCACTTCCCTTAAAATATCTCTGCACATACCTGATTCCTAGCCATATTGACCTAGAAAATAGCAACTTTTCATTTTTAGTCTTAGTACACTGTTACTCCATAAGTTTTAAGCTTTTAATAGTTTTATTCATTTTTAGTGAGATGCTAACAGTGTAATTTAATGATTTATGCCAAGCTAATCTAAAAGTGCTCCCGCCAGACCATGACATCGGCTGAGTGGATTCAAAAATAGTAAAACTCAACAATTTAACTCTAGGTGACGTAAAATGTGTTCCTTTAAACACCATTTATACTTCTGGCTCAAGGGTACACAGTTGTTATGATGCAGTCTCTGTGTAGTGGTATACCAGGATGCGCACATCCTGGTATACCAGAAACACAAAAGCATAAAATGCTTACAATACCAATCGTACATATGCTAAACTATTCACCCAATGCAGAAGAATAATCTGATCTTTTGTTAACTTAAAGGAAATGTATAAGACGAATGTAAGAAAATAGTCATTGTTAAAATTACTATTAAATAGTTTATTAGCACACAACAAAATTGCTAAAATTCAACTGAGCAGGGATAATAGGAAAACCATTTAACAACAGTTCTAACAATTAATGTAAGTTCCTCAATGATACTGAAGTAACTGTACCACATGCCATAATATATTTACATTTTTAACATGCCTACCAGTCGCCATATGTACGTCTGCATGCTCTTAAATGTGCAGCAACAAATAACAGAAAAAGAGAACATATTTACACATTTTCATCTTTGTTATAAACACCTACTGTAAACAGGAACTATACAGCAATTTATTGCAATTAATTATATAACACAATGAAAATATTGTGAATATGCTTTTGTGCAAAATGTGTGTGCTTTTAGGAAATAACCCTGCTTCAGAGATTATAATAGTTTCTATTGGTGTTAACTTATAACGAATTCTAATTATTGATAAATTATTAATTCATGCTTCATAGACCAAATCAAAGCCAGCCTCAAGAGTGATTAGCTTAAGTCTTGCAAATCTGCAAAATTAACAATATCAATAGCACTAACGATTTCATCATTACCAAGGTGGTGAAAAGAATTGTGAAAATGAAGGTAAAGTTGGTTTTATATTCGCACATTCGTTCAGTGACAGCTTCATATAGTTTATTATAGTACTTTGAATGTTCAGGCTGAAATCACATGCTTGACTTTAAAACAACATTGGCACTATTAAATTGACTGTAAACAATGTTGTTTTTTGGTTGTTGGCTGCTAATATGGTTTCAATAATAATTTGCAATGACAACTTTTCTGAAATTATATTATTAAGGGGAAAGTCTAAATGTGCGAATATAAAATCAACTTTACCTCAATAGATTGAAACCGTGACCACAAGCAGAGGGCATCACAATGTTTTAAATTGTATTGAACTCGTTCACAGATTAGTTGTGGTTTACTTCCAGTACTCTGTGGGTCCAGTTTAAGTAGCCCACCCTTAAATCACATACATACTTATGTTTAATTCACTATTCTCTCTGCCTTGAGATTTACAGGCCATGGACACAGAAAGATACTGTGGTGCAGGATTTCAGGAAACTCGAGCCACTCCTGGCGCCCCTATCTCACATTTCACAACAAAGCAACATGCTTTCAGTCTGTTTTCCGAGACCTCCTTGTCATTTACACTTTATCAATAAGTGTGCTATCAAGACAAACATCCCATCTTCACAACCTGCATCAGCCATTTGTTTATAAACAAACGCAAAGTTTCCATGTGCACAGCTTAAATATTTATTAAATACAACTCTGCCTTTATCTGTTGCACACTGGAAAAGTCCTTGAGGTAAAATGAGAATGTTAGCTTTATTCTATTCAGATGTCAAGATGACGGGTTGTCCTAATGTAAACCTCGCACACAGGAGAGGTTTGTTTACCGCTTTCCTCTCTCGGTTTGGCTCAAGAATGTTTCTTTTGGGCCTGAAAGACGTGAACTCCCAATTAAACACGCTTACCTTTTGCTGTTGGTACCGGACGGGGTCCGGTCCCTCTGTCGGCGATTCTTAAACCAGTTGCTCACTTGAGTTAAAGAAAGTCCGGTAACTTTGGCCAAATTCTTCTTCTCGGCCGGAGTGGGATACCTGTTGATCTTGTAACATTCCTTCAGAGCGTTGCGCGACTTCTCTTTGAAGCAGTACACCGTCTCCTCTCCGTCCCAAATGGTTTTGGGCAAAGGAAACTTTTTGCGCAGCCGATATTTATCCACGGCGCCCAAACTGCGACCCCGGGACCTCTCAGCCTCCTTGTATCGCGCCTTCAAGTAGAGGTCTTGCAGGAACCCAT
This sequence comes from Danio rerio, assembly GCF_052040795.2. Taxonomy (NCBI): domain Eukaryota; kingdom Metazoa; phylum Chordata; class Actinopteri; order Cypriniformes; family Danionidae; genus Danio; species Danio rerio. The sequence goes on from NC_141038.1 coordinate 40,326,352, forward strand.
GGTTACTCGGGTGGAAGTCATGACTGTCCAGGATGGCGTACAACTCTTTGAATTCGTCCCGGTGGAAAGCGACCAGAGCCTGGGCCTTCAGCAGGGTCTCGTTGCCACGTAGCAGGTCGGCCGAAGGAGGGATGGTGGCGAGAAATCTCCACAGGCGATCCACATTGCCCGCTTGCAGGAGCGCTTCGCACAGACACGCGACTTGATCGGTGGAAAAACTGAGCGCCGAGTTCTGGAAGCTCTGCAACAGTTGTTCCGAAACTTCGTCCGGGTCCGTCTCCTCTTTCACTTTGGCTTCATTTTGCGCGCTCTCCTTTGGGCCGTTTTCAGTTTGTTCTGTGGACTCCAAAGACAAGGAAGCCATTTTTATTTTAACTTTTTTCCTTCAAGTTCCTCCTCCCTCCCCTTCGGTGTCTCTCTCCCATTCTCCCGTAGGCGAGTGAGCGCTGCAGCAGAGAGACGCGTCACGCCCCTGCGTTTCGTCAACCTCCCCCATCTACATCCACCAGCACACACACGCACTCACACTACAGGCCTGCTGCTTCAGTACCATTGTGCAATACTCTTTTTTTCCATAGCACATTTGTTTCACATTGGAAAATAAACAATAAACACATTTAGATTTTGTTATAGCATGAAACTAAATCGCGTGCAGAAATTTTATTTATTGTTTGTGCTTTATAAAAGGTTTCTTGTTTCTTTCATTTTTACAAAAGTGAATGCTTTTAACATACGCAGCGAGCAATACGTTTTACATTAATGAATAACATTTAAAAAAAATTGTGTTTGTTTTTTTGCAATAACAACAGGCCATTACAACAAATAGAAATACAAAACCGATAGAATGAAAGTACAAGGAATATAAATATTACTTTTTTTGCCACAAGAGAAGTGTAACAATGTTAAAATAAATATGATAATAAAGGAAAATAAAGACAAAGAGAGAGAGAAAAAGAAAAAAATAATAAATGAGGGCACATGACAAAAATAAAACAAATTAATGCAGAATATTAAATAAAGCACATATTTTAAAAGGTATGTTTCAATTGCTTTCTTGTTGTGAACGTCTGTGATAGTTTTTAAATACAGTTCCAATTCTCATTTAAAAAAATTGGCTTACATTGAGTATATTTGCATTTGTGTATGAAAAACTTTCCATTAAATAAAATGAGGTTTATGCAAAAAGTTGAATTTAAGGAATTGTTTTTCTTTAATATAAACCCCCAAAACATCATGTCTAGCATGAAGAAAAATCAATACAAACCTTTTGGACAATTTGAGAATTCACATCAGACCAGAAAGATTTAACAAAGGGACATTTTCCAAAACAAGCAACAGATTCAGAAGAAGTCTCAGAAAGAGCGAGACACGTTAATGTCATTTTTGAATTTTTGTAAAAATGGTTTAACTGGATAAAATCTGAATAATTTGAAAAAATATTTCTTTAATTTTATTTGTTAAAAAAATCTAGGGAGTGACCAAACATATATGACCATTTAATATCATCAAAGAGGTTGTTCTGATAAGAAATTACTTTTAAATTGTTTATGTTCTTTTTATTTCTCCAGAATTTAAGAGACACAAGTTTTAATTCATGAATATATTGTTGTGGGCTCTTTTTCCATTTTTATATCTCAATTAAAACTTTTGAATTCAGGATTGCTTTGAATGATTTCCTGGTCCAATGTCTACTATTTTTATTTTTTATTTCCTTACTCTTTGTATTTTATGATTATATTGTAAGGTGTCCTTTTTGAAAGGTACCTATAAATAAAATGTATTATTATTATTATTATTATTATTAATGATATTATCTCTATTATTACTATTGCATTTGTAAAAGTTCAGATTAACGTTATGCATATATGATTTATAATTGTTACTCATGGTTAATTCAGTTTTTAATGAAACCTATTTGATTGTATGACTTCACATACTTTTTAAAAAGCTTATTCTGCTCATCAAGGCTGCATTTATTTGATCAATAATACACAGTTTAACAGTTTAAAAATGTTATTCCTTAAATTTTATTGTTATCCTTTTTAGTTTAGTAAGTTAAATGAACCCAAGAAACATTTCTTTTAAACCTAGCTAAAATATAATAAGGTATGGAAATGATTTGTTACATAATATATATTTGTATTACAAATAATACATGTTATTTAAGATTCATTTGCGCTTTCTGTTTGTTTATGATTTTAAATGATGTCTGCTTTGACACTCTTGTTGTTAAAGACTTCACCATAGTTAATTTATGAAAAAAGATGTATTGTGTTTCCCAGTGATGGGTTGCAGCTGAAAGGGCATGCACTGTGTAAAACATATGCTGGATAAGTTGGCAGTTCATTCCACTGTGGCGACCCCGGATTAATAAAGGGTCTAAGCTGAAAAGAAAATGAATGAATGAATGTAAAGATGTATTGTATGGGTTGGTTTGTAAATTATAATACAAGCTGTTAATGAAGTGCCAGTATGTTTTCTGTTATTTTATTATTTCTGTTATACATGATATTGTTTCAAAGCACAAAAATGTCAATAAATTCATTTTGTTAAACTACAGATTTTCATAAAGTTGACAGAAATTCATTCTTTCATTTTCCTTCGCCTTAGTCCCTTTAATCATCAGGGGTCGACACAGTGGAATGAACCGCCAACTTATCCAGCATTTGTTTTACATAGTGGATGCCCTTCCAGACGCAACCCAACACTGGGAAACATATACCTCCTCACATTTACACACTCATACACTACAGCCAATTTAGTTTATTCAATTCACCTTTAGCGCATGTCGTCAGACTGTGGGGGAAACCCACACGAACACGGGGAGAACATGCAAAGTTTACAAAGAAACCATTGTTAACCACTAAGCCACCATGCCGCCCCTTGACAGAGATTAAATTTATAATGCATCATAAATAAAGTTAAAGTAGCAAAAAAAAAAAAGGACAGGCAGTTATGTTTTCCTGTAGGGTAACAAAATGGAGTTTCATGGTTAGTTAAAGTGTAAGTAGACTTCAAGTAAACTTAAATTATAAATCTAAAAAAAAATCTATACCCTGATCTCTAGAAATGTTTGATCATTTTGATCAAGTCCCTTGAACCTGAACTTTGATATATCAAGGAAATCCATCACAATGATTTTACAGTTGAAGTATGATTAACTATTTATTAAACACTCTGAACTAGCCCCCATCTTGTTTATTTTTCTCCAATTTTTGTTTCTAGTTTTAATAATTCATTTCTGATAACTGATTTATTTTATCTTTGCCATGATGTCAGTACACAATATTTTACAAGATATTTTTAGGACACTATAGATTTTAAAGTGACATTAAAAGGCTTAGCTTTGTTAATTAGGTTAACTAGGCAGGTTAGGGTAATTAGGCAAGTTATTGTATAATCCTGGTTTGTTCTGTAGACTACCAAAAAAATATATAGCTTAAAGGGGCTAATAATTTCGACCTTAAAATGGATTTTAAAAAATTAAAAAGTTTTTTTTTTTCTAGCCAAAATACAAATAAGACTTTCTCCAGAAGAAAAAAAAACATTATCAGACATACTGTAAAAATGTCCTTGCTCTATTAAACATAATTTGGGAAATATTTAAAAAAATTAAAAAATTCAAAGGGGGCTAATAATTCTTAACTGTATGTAAGTAGAAGAATTAACCTGGGCAATCCAGCATTGTGTGTGTGTACATGTTTTTGTGACATATCAGGACACAAATCTGTATAATGACATGGGTATGACACAGGTTTTACAAAAAGGAGGTGAAATATGAGGACATTGGTGATGTTCTCATTTCTCAAAATGCGTTTAAATCACACAGGATGAGTTTAATCAGAGAGTAAAGCTGCACACAGTCTCCTGTGATGATTGGGTTTAGGGGTGGAGTGGGGTGAGGGCAATATAATATACGGTTTGGACCTTATAAAATGAATGGAAACCTATGTAATGTCCCCACTTTTCACAAAAACAAACATGTTTGTGTGTGTGTGTGTGTGTGTGTGTGTGTGTGTGTGTGTGTGTGTGTGTGTGTGTGTGTGTGTGTGTGTGTGTGTGTGTGTGTCTGCGTGTGTGTGTGTGTGTGTGTGTGTGTGTGTGTGTGTGTGTGTGTGTGTGTGTGTGTGTGTGTGTGTGTGTGTGTGTGTGTGTGACTTTGCATGCTGGATGGCCAGGGAGAGTGAGGGTTTAAATGTGAAAGAGGACACGCACACCTGGAAGCAGAAGGACAGGGTGAGATGAAGCAGAGCTCTGCACCTCCATATCATCTCTTTACAAGAATGTAAACTTTTTTTTTTCAGGAAGGCGGGAGATCAGGCTGTAGTTTGTCAGCCCCGTCTTACAACTTTCTCTCCTGTCAGCCCGTAACCCCTCACCCTTTGATCTTCTGCTTGTGCACACTTGCCTTTAAAAACACAGCCAGTCTTGTGCAGTCAAGACCTCTGCAAATGTGTAGCACTTCACTTCACACTGTGGAGATTCAGTTAATTGTGGCTTGGTTATCAAAATATCCATCTTACTTTGATAAAATTATAAAGTTGTCAACATGCTAAAACAAAATGTTTTGAAAGGATAGCTCACCGAAATATAAAACAATCTGCAATCATTTACTCATTCCTTGTTTCAAACCTGTTAGATTTTTCTTCAAAAATAAAAAAAAAATAAATAAAAAATAAGAGCGCCGACATATGGTGCAGTAGCTCGTCAGGGTGTCCTGAGTTTGAATCCCAGCTTGAGGACATATCCCTACCCCCCTCTATCTCGGTTGTTGCTAGAGCGGATGCGTTTGCGGCCGGAAGTTAACGCAAATTATTTCTATTATTTATTAAATTTCTCATTTGTTGTATTTTATTAATGTCTACCCTCACCCCAACCCTAAACCCAACCCTCACAGTAATGTAAAAACTGTACTTGTACCGAGTATTAGTTATGTTATCTATTAAATTACCCCCAAAAAAATGTATTTTTTAACGCCTACCCCCACCCCAACCCTAAACCCAACCTTCACAGTACTGTAAAAATATTATTTATTGTTATACAGTGTCAAAAAAAATGCTGCTTTATTAATGTGCATATCGCACTTCCGGCCGGCCGCATATCCGATCTAGACTTTACCCTCTATCTCCAACATCGCTTCCTGTCTCAATACTGTCCTATCTACTTTAGGCTAAAATCCCAAAATAAATCTTAAAAAAATAAAAAATTCAAAAGGAAGAAAAAAATCATAAAATTTTAATTTTGAGTGATTAAAAGGTGAGGATTTTTAATGCATTTGCTAACATAAAAAAATTGTTATATTAAAGTATTTATACATTCATTCATTCATTTTCTTGTTGGCTTAGTCCCTTTATTAATCTGGGGTCACCACAGCAGAATGAACCGCCAACTTATACAGCAAGTTTTTACACAGCGTATGCCCTTCCAGCCGCAACCCATCTCTGGGAAACATCCACACACACACACTCATACACTACGGACAATTTAGCCTACCCAATTCACCTGCACTGCATGTCTTTGGACTATGGGGGAAACCAGAGCACCTGAAGGAAAACCATGCAAACGCAGGGAGAACATGCAAACTCCACACAGAAACGCCAATTGAGCTGAGGATCGAACCAGCGACCTTCTTGCTGTGAGGCGACAGCATTACCTAGTGCGCCACTGTGTCGCCTAAAGTATTTATTAATCGTTAAAAAAATACTTACTAAAATACAATACAACTGTTGTTCATTAGTTTAAGTACATTTATTAATGTGAGCAGTTTAATACAAATATTTTAATTGCTAGATCATGTTAAACAACAAAGATAAACTAAAGCTATACAAATGGAATGATTTCATTAAACATTGGTACTCATTTAGTAGTGATCTCCTTATCACAGTGCCAGTATAAGGAAAATAAATCTTTCATTAGAAATGTTTTAAGCTATGATTTTTATTTTTTTCTCCATAGGATAGAAAGATTTTGCTGTTGATGATCTTTGGTGCTTGTTTACATATTCTAGTCTTATATTTTTATATTACTTTAAAGGCGGTTTGGGAAGTAGGATATTATTGATTGGGCAGTCTTGGTATCTATCCCTTACAAAAAATATTTTATTATTCAAGTTTGCTATTTGTATGCTTCTTTTAAGCTAAAATAATCAAGTCTAAACTAATAAAACATATAAAGACATAAATAAATAGGTACAAAAATGGTTCAAAAATGATTCCTTGGATTTAAATTTTTTTACGTAAATTGGTTGTAAACAATTTAGGCCTATTTGGGCTGAGTTTAACAAACAAATCAAGTTGAACATTTCTAAATTATTATTTTTTGTTTAAATTCAACACATGCAGAAATATTTTCAGTATACATCAAGTGCAAAATGTTAGTTGTAAACTAAGTATGATGTAAAGTTCACTTTAAAAATTACAAGTGTACTTTCAATATAGAAATGACAAAATCTGAATTTACTGGCCCACCAAGAAAAAAGTTCACACATTTAATGCATTTTTTAGCACATTCCATTCTTTAATTTTCTTGTCAGCTTAGTCCCTTTATTAATCTGGGGTCGCCACAGCAGAATGAACCGCCAACTTATCCAGCAAGTTTTTACGCAGCAGATGCCCTTCCAGCCGCAACCCATCTCTGGGAAACATCCACAAACACATTCACACACACACTCATACACTACGGACAATTTAGCCTACCCAATTCACCTGTACCGCATGTCTTTGGACTGTGGGGGAAACCGGAGCACCCGGAGGAAACCCACGCGAAGGCAGGGAGAACATGCAAACTCCTCACAGAAACGCCAACTGAGCCGAGGTTCGAACCAGTGAGGCGTCAGCACTACCTACTGCGCCACTGCCTCGCCCCTAGCACATTCCATAATTTCTACCAAATGGTTGATATGTTGGTTTATAGTAAAAGTAGCGGAATTAATACACATGCTATGAAAAATCTGAAAATATGAAGTGTAAGACCAATTTATTTAAAACATAATCAAAATAAAACATTTTTGAAAACTAAATCATCTTTATTTTTAAAGTATGTCATAAAATATTTCATACTCTCATTCATTCAATCATTCTTTTTTATTTCGGCTTAGTCCCTTTATTAATCTGTGGTCGCCACAGTGGAATGAACCGCCAACTTATCCAGCATATGTTTTACGCAGCAGAGGCCCTTCCAGCTGCAACTCATCTCTGGGAAATATCCATACACACTCATTCACAATCATACACTATGGACAATTTAGCCTACCCAATTCACTTGTACTGCATGTCTTGGGACTGTGGTTGAAACCGGAGCACCTAAAGGAAACTCATGCGAAGGCAGGGAGAACATGCAAACTCCACACAGAAACGCCAACTGACCCAGCCAAGGCTTTAACTAGCGACCTTCTTGCTGTGAGGCGACAGCACTATCTACTGCGCCACTGCGTCGCCCTTCAGACTCTCATTTAACATGTTTTCTTGTTTGTTTTTACAATAAACCAAAATCAAGTGCGGTTGTGCAACAGGGTTATTTTATTTTATTTTTTAAAACCAGCAATGCTGTGTGTAAAGCATTATTAAAAACAGTCATTCTTTAAATGACTTTAACTGCCATTATTTAAAACAGTCAAAATATGGTCAACCGATTGGTAGAGCAGTCAGTTAAATGGTAAAGTATTCAAAGTGTACTTTCAGAAACAAAAACACGCTACAAGTTATATAAAAGTAGGTCTCAAACTCAATTCCTGGAGGACCGCAGCTCTGCACAGCTTTGCTCCAACCCTAATCAAAACAGTTGATCCAGCTAATCAAGGTGTTCAAGACTAGTCTGATTTGGGTTGAAACAAAAATGTGCAGAGGTGCGGCCCTCCAGGAATTGAGTTAGACCTATGCGTGTTTCTTCCTGAAACTCTAGCGGCATCGTGTGTTCCACATGCAGTACAGCAGGTGTTTGTGTTTTTCGGACAACTTTGGGCGCGGTCTGCTTCAACAAAACAAACACTGATTGGACAGCAGCTGTTTCGCTGAAGAGCCATGATTCGACAGAGTGAGTTGTCCATTCCCACTGAAACACTCATAACAGATCACAATTGGTGGAATTCAAGATCCCGCCCAATTGCGGATTTAGTATTGGCCGAAAGGTGCGTGTGGGGGTGGGCAGAATCTTCCAGAATTTAGTGGCGTGGTCTTTGACGGAAGAGCTTTTCACGAGAAGCAGAACAATCAGAAAAATAGACGTTTTAGAGATTTGTATTTTAAATACAGCCTTTGAAATAACTTATCGCGCGTAACCGATGAGATCTGAACGCGCAGACAGTTGACTGAAGCAGTGGATGAAGTGAAAGTCTTGTCACGTGAGTGCATGTAAATACTGGTTAGCTATAGCAACCAGCAAGATATCAGATATTAAACATTCAGCGGAAGTCATGAATAAATGAGTCCGTCCGGATATCTGTGCTTTACTGCGTAAATGCCAAACACGTCATTTGGTTTTCAGCTTGACCAAGCAGCAGCAGAAGATGGACGGGAGTGTGACAATCATCACGAATCCCACCGTGTCCGTGCGGGTGACCAGCACCGTCAGCTCCTTCGAGGTGAACCGGAGATTCAACCGGGGAATAACGATCGCAGAGTTTAAGGTGCGGCCGTGTGATCGTGCTTGTGTGTGATACAGTAGGCTAACGGTAGTGGGTGAAGTACTGTGAAACTTTGCTGTCTCCATATGTCCAGTGTCATTTCAGATACACATCATGTTTTTGTTTTCTTGTTTATTAGAAGTATCCATGTTATATTATTTTAGATAAAATTGCTAAAACAAATTTCCTACCTTGTTTTACTCCGTCACATATGTAATGTACTGGTCACATGTAAACGCACTGTATGCTGTCCATTGTGGCAATATGGCAAAATAACAGCCATGAACATCACTCTTGCATGATCCTTATTATTCAGTACAAACGTCATTTGGACAATTGAGTGTATTTTATCTCAAACAAATTCTCATTTAAATAAATTAAATCTCAAAATAAAAACAAAACTTTAATTTTCTTCCTATCTCATTTTAATTCCAAATTTTCATAAAAAATATGAAAAATAAAAAAAATCTTGTTGGAAAAAAGTAAAAAAAAAAAGAAGGTATTTTTCTATATATTTTTTTGAACACTAATATTAGGTTACTTCCATCTAGAAAGATGCCAATATTCAATAGTTCAATATATAACGATAACGATTGTGCCTAATATTGTTGTCAGGGACACTTCAAAATACAGTGAATAACTGAAATCTTTTGGGACCTGTTTCCACTGAGTGGTACGGGTCGGTACAGGTCACCTTTATGAGGCTTGCATGTCCACTGCTAAAAGGGAACTAATCGTACCCTTTTGGTGGCCGTGGTGTACGACAAAGAGTTTCAGTCAACGTCATTCTCGCTCGAGAAAATGTCAAAGTAAAGCTGTACGGGTCATTCATATATCATATAAGAAGCACTTCTCACAAAACAGATGCATTATACACATAAGTACTTGTGTATAAATGTTCATCAGTTACCTTTCTATGTGCATGAATTAATTATAACTGCAGATCAATGATAGTGCGGTATAGCCTACTGTAACATCTGCGATTATGTAAAATAAATGTATAAATGCAACATATATGAACGCATACAGACCCTTACACTCTTCGATATAATACCAGTTACAGAAAAACTACACGAAGGATACATTTAGTTCTTATTTGGGTTCAAAAACAACACAACATATAGTACAGTCAGTGCAAATCACACATCTGTATGTTTAATCGTCTGCAGCACATGTAACCTCTTGTTAGAAAGTACTTCCCTCATTCCAAGTTCATAATAGTCCAAATGGTGATGATAATAGTTAAACATGGCAATTTGTTCATGTTTGCTGAAAAAAAATCTTTTTCTCCTTAATTTTTCTGGTTTGTTTTTCCGCGCATCAGTCTCACGTTTGGTCGTTTCTGAAAGGATCTGGGGCCTGTTTCAGTAAGGAGGTTCAACCAACTCTGAGTTTAAACTTGAACTCTTAGTTGATTTACCGAGAGATTAAAAACTCTGAGTTTTCGGTTTCAGAACAGCAGATCTGAGTTAGGTTAATTAACTTTGAGTAGACCAACTCAGAGTTAAGATCGCGCACCGTGAATATAAAAAGGCATTATCAATAGAGTGCAGATATTATGAGTGAGTATGGCAACATCTTAAAAGAGAGATTAACTTGATGTGCTCATGCAAAGTTTTAGCAAATATGACCATGTATTTTGAAAAGCAACACCACTGGGTCAGTGAAACAGAGACAGTTAGCATGGGAAAACAGCTGCTCAAGTTAATGCGTAATTTTACATTTAAAGTATTTAAATATTTAAGTTTAATAAATAAGTAATGTTATGTGTGACGTTTATAAAATCTTTACACAAGTTTTATACATGTTGATCAGTATTAATAGATTTAAAAGTGCACTTGTGTGTCTGCCTTTTTTATTGATCAAGTGATAGATGTTGATATGACATTTAGAAGGTAAGCAGAACTAAAAACATTAGTATTTAGAAAGAATAATAATCCCCTTAATCTAGGCTACTTGTCCCTGCTGAAGGTCCGTGAATTTTAGCTTTATTTATTAAAAAAGGACAAGCCATTCTCGTACGTGACTTTGTTCTTTGTGTGACTGTAATGTAGGCAATAGCTATGTTTCCATCCAATAATATTAATTAAATTTATGTGCAAAACTGGAATATCGCATAAGATATGTGCGAATAAAGCAGCGTTTCCATCCAACGAGTCAAAGAGAACAAAATCGTCACTTCCTGATAAAACGGACACCAAATATCAACAGTAAAACCAGAATTTACTGCGGTATAAGAAGCTGCAGCAGCGTCAATCTTTTCTATATTTAATAAATGTACTTGCGCCTCAGAAGACGACGCTGACACACAATGAACACGTGGGGCGTTTAAAGCCATGAGATGCGGAGAACAGACGCTCTTGACACGCTCCAGACGCTCTGGAGGTCTTTAATAATATAATACCATTAATACTCAAACTGTTAAGGATTTATAGAATGAATGAGCAAAACAACATTTAAGATGTATTATAGTGTGCTCAGCCTGCTAGTTTGTCCATTCACACACATTTTCATCATCAAATAACAGACCTTTTTAATACACATACTGTAATTTGTTCAATAAAAGTGTTTTCATCGTAGTTTATGCACATCTTTTCTATCGAATAAAAGTTTATCCTACTCAGCTATGCACGTTTTTAATGTGTATTTTCCAAAGTTATGTGCATCATGACGTTTCCATTAATCATTTTTATGGGCATCTCCAAAATGAGCATAAAAATCGGTGGGTGGAAACGTAAGGCTAAGGCGAGAAATTTAAGACGTTTCACAATGAAAACGTCAAAAGCTTTTATTAATCGTAATTTCTCACTTAATGGCTAATGGGATGTTTAAATCATAGTCGTAATCTGATAACAAGTTGCAATCATTTTATTAAATGAATTTGATACATAATGAAATTCAGTCGAATTTTTAAACTAATATTAACTATCAGTACTTCAATAAATCAGTTTTTTTTTTCTCACAGTTGATTTTGTTTCTTTAAGCAATTTTTACTAATATGACTTTACGCAAATGAGGACGTTGCTAAACCTTTTGATCACAAACATTTTGCCACCAAATGCAAAACTTTGCTATTGATTGTAAAGTTATTAGCATAACATTATTGTAATTGAATCAAACATTTTTGTTTGGGTGAACATAAACATTTTGTAAACAAACAAAAATTCCACAGGAACATAAAAGTTTAGCAAGAGAACATTTTTTTTGGTTTCAAACCATCCCAAGCTATATTAATATTAAGAAAATGAATTTCGTTCTGAGAGTGAATTACATCCACAAATTGCTTGAGTCATTTTGAAATCACATTGATGTTTTAGTTTGGTCAATGAACCTAACTTGTATATTTGTTTTTCAGAGTAAACTGGAGTTGATTGTAGGCACTCCAGCTAGTTGTATGGACCTAGATCTGTTCAGCTCCTCAGACAAGTTCCTTCAGAAACTAGATAACAATGAAGCTCTGCTGGGCTCCTATCATGTGGATGATGACTGCAGAATACATGTGGGTATTTACTCTTTTTGACACCTCGTCTACAAAGTGAACAACATGACACATTTAGAACATGTGAAAGGATGCGATTTCGTCCTAAATTTCCACAGTGTGTCACATTCCTGGGTTGTTATATGTTGGTGTCCCTGGAATATCTTTTCACTCTGGAAATTTAGTCAAAACCTTATTCCTATCCCTAAACCTGGACCATCCACTTGTTAAGTCGTGACGTATAGACTACTGTTTCCGGGTCCAAGCTGCTACTCATTTGTCCTGAGATAATACTCGAATGTGACCACTTTTTAGTTATATCACACATTAAATAGATTTTTATATAAAATCATGGTGTACACGACAGTCTCTGGACTTGCTGCATTACAGACACCAATATTTTAACAATTTATAAAAAAATTACTCACTTTCTGGCCATCGGATATTAGGCATTGATATATATATATATTGCGATTATGATTTTCGAAAGTACTACATCGCTTTGTAAATGTTTATTATTACCATTTGTTGATTCTCCCCATGCAGTTTGATAGAGCACTTGGACCTGAAAGCTGCTACGCGGGACATCACACTTAATAAGCGGATGCTTTGTATTATGTTTTATCAACTAACAAAACAAACTAACTCCCACTTATGCAAGGTGTTTGTAGTGCAGAGTCAATGAGCGGGACAGTACATTTGACGTTGTTTTCTTTTCTGACTGCAGAAATCAGTCTTACTATTTAGTTATTTATTTTTTAAATAGTAGTATTAGTATTAAAGATTCAATATTCGTGGTCTGGATATTTAGAAAGTACTTTGATGGCATTAATAAAGACAAAATTTTTGTTCATGGAGTTTTTTTTATTTGCAGGTGACAGACCGTAGCGGTACACAGAGCGGAGAGTTCACAGATTTGTCAAAAGTGGAGAAATTTGAAATCTCAGATGAAGCCTATGAAAAACGGGCAGGTAAATAAAATGTCATATATCATTTTCCTCTGAAATGTGTCATTTAGAATAAAATGGATAGATAGGTCACCCAAAATTTAAAATTTACTTAGTATTTACTCTCCCTCAAGTGTTTACAAACCTTTGTGGGTTTTTTCTTTAGTTAAATGCAAAAGAAGATATTTTGAAGAAAGCTGAAAACCTGTAATCATCGACTTCCATAGTAAGAAAAACCAATACTATGGATGTCAGTGGTTACACAAGTTTGCAGCTTTCTTCAAAATATCTTTTTTTTCAAGAGAAGTAACTAACTCGAACAGGGTTCGAAAGAAGAGAAGGGTAATTAAATGATGACAGAATTTTCAGTTTGGGGGTAACTATCCATTTATTACAACTGCTGGAGAAGGGTAGGTGATTTGGTTGAAAACATTTTTGTTATGCTGGTTAAATGTGTGCATTCATCTCGATAGCACTCATTATGTTAAGTGCTCTAAATATATTTAATGTGTATATGTATTTTAATGTGTGTGCCTTGGGGAAAACACTTTGGTGGACACACTCTTAAGGCTGATTTATATTTCTGCGTCAAACGCAAGCGTATGCTACAGCGTTGACCCATAGCCCTACGCTGTGGTCGTCAGCATCGCTGACGTGCACCTCTCAAAAAATAACTACACGTCGCAACGACGCGTAGCACAAGCTCTGTGATTGGTCGGCTTGGTAGTGCTGACGAGTCTAGGCGGGATCGAGGGCCGCGTGAATGCCGCGAGCCTGATGCAGCGATTGTTTAGAAGCATGGCCATTTGGAAAGTGAGTTTTCAATGGTGTGTGCAGGATCTTTAGCTTTTAGAGACAGCTAGCATCTCTGAAATCACCTACTGTACCTTCTGCTGACCAACTTGCAGTAAAACAGCACCTGACATAAAAGTAAAACTCTATATTATGCATGCCAGGCTAGTAGTTGGTCATTTGATATTTTAACACCAGCATTTTTACAAAAATCTAAACTTACAATTTAAAACTGCCCCCAAAATGTGGCTGTCCTGTCCAGCTGTCCCATGACCATATCCATATCCAAGTTTTCTGTTTTTAGCTGTAAAATGCTATTATATGTAAATGTACCCAGAACGTTCAGTCAGTTGTTTATAAAGGGACCAGTTTTAAGCAGAATAAACACTAAAACATCTTTCGCCTAATGTTTTTTAATGTAAAAAAACTTTTGTCATTCATGATGTATTTAGAACATAAATTATCTAGTGTTTTACTGCTTTAGGACATGCACTGCTATGATACAATAACTAGAGCTGTGGTTAAAAAAAAGGCCTAATTTATTCTGCATCTTCGAAATGCATTGATAATCCATTTTGAGTCAATTCTGAGTTAGTTTTTTAACTGCAGATGGCGCTGTATGTAGTTCACGGATCTGCTTGCATCCAATTCCTTACATATACCACTTGACCTGAATCTGAAACAAGTATTAATAAAGCTAAGAAAGTTTTAAGCGAATTACAAGAGGGTTCATCTTGAGCCATTGACATTTAATCTCGTGACAAAAACAAACTGGTATGACTCCTTTTCTTGTGAGCATTTGTGTGCACAGTAAAAAACAAACTAGCCTTGAGCACCATCTGCTGTTAAAATCTAAGCGCAGAATCAATTTATGCGATGCATTTAAAAAATCTCAATCGATTTCTGGAATGGGGTGTCATGGTGGCGCAGTGGGTAGCGTGATCGCCTCAAAGCAAGAAGGTCACTGGTTCGAGTCTCAGCTGGGTCAGTTGGCATTTCTGTGTGGAGTTTGCATGTTCTCCCCATTTTCGCATGGGTTTCCTCTGGGTGCTCTGGTTTCCCCTACAGTCCGAAGACATGCGCTATAGGGGAATTTAGTAAGCTAAAATTGTCCATAGTGTAAGTGTGTGAATGAGAGTGTATGGATGTTACCCAGTGTTGGGTTGCTGGATAAGTTGCTGGTTAAATAAATGAATTTCTAGAATGATTTTTTATCATAGCTCAAGTTTTGTAGCTTAAATAAAAAATAATCATTTAAACAGTTACATCATACATACTGTAGTATCTTTATTGAATTCTCCAAAAGTTATGTTAAAAAAGCAAATATCTAACTTTTAAGTTTTCTCATTTGTCAGATTCAATTCGGAACTTCAAGAAGAATATGAAGTTAGGTCGATTTAATGAGGAAGAGAGGGCCAAGCAAGAAGAGGCTGTCGCTAAGAAAGAGGAAGAGGAGAAGGTGGCCGCTGGAGCTATCGCTGTTGGAAACCGCTGTAAAGTTCAAGTTCCTGGGCAGGCCACTAAGATTGGCACTGTTATGTATGTTGGTAAGTTTACCCTCATTTTCATATCACACCACTCAGATTAAGACTTTCATTGTTTCTGTTGTTTGCATGACCTGATTTAATCAAATCTGCTGCTACTTCTCACAGTGCAATTTAGTTTTAGGTCATGGTTTTTGTACAGTTCAGTGTATATGTTCAGTATGAAAGCACCGTCAAAATAACAAACTCTACAAGCAATATAAAATACAAATTCAAAACAATATAGGAATGATAATACTAAAATAAACAGTGTCTTTTTAGGTTTTTGATGTACCTAACAGCAGTGGTGTAAAGTACTTAAGTAAATGGACTTTGTTACTTTACTTAAGTATTTTTTGGCTACTTTGTACTTGTACTGAGTATTAAAAATATAAGCAACTTTTACTTCCTACTTGACTACATTTTGGATTGAGTATATGTACTCTTTACTCCACTACATTTGAACGGACGCTTCTTGTTACTCGTAACATTGTGATTGTGCGCGACAAGTCGGCATCTTTTTTTTAAGAATTTATCGTCAAATTTTAAACACATTGAGGTAAGAGTCTATTTAACGTTAATATAATAATTTAGTGAATTTAATACAGTTACTGATATGAAAAAACCACTGAGACATGACATGACTATGTTTTTGCTTAATTTCTTTGTGCAACGGGAAAAAATGTATCACTGAAATTATACGTTCTGCATCAGGTGCATTTAGCTGTGAGTTTGTGATGTATTTTTCATTGAATTTAAGTGTAGTTTACTAAGTTGAAAAATAACACTGCTCCTCTTTGTTTAATTTTAATACAGAGAAAACATCCTAATCAATTAAAAAAACTACTCAAAATAAAAGTACTGCCCCCCTTTGAGACTGAGAGGTGAATCACATGAAAGTCAGCTCTGAATTTTTCTTTTACTACATTTTACTACTTTTTTTTTATTGTTTGTGCCTTTTTATGAACATTTGAGTTTTAGACTTTTTGTTCTTTTTAAAAAAATCTATTTTGTTCTGCCATTTTGAAACATTGAGGTGTTCATATTTAATTTAATTTCTATATTAGGAAATAATACATTTCTTGGTGTTTCTGAGCCAACATATGAGTAAATGCTTAAGTTCTTTTAAAAATGGATACTTTAACACTTTTACTTTAACACTAAGGAATTGGTGACTTGTAACTTGTAATAGAGTAATTTTTACAGTAAGGTATCTGTACTTTTACTCAAGTATGGTTTTCAGGTACTCGTTACACCTCTGCCTAACAGTTACATAAGCTGAAAAATATAATCAAATGTAACACGATAGATAATCTAGACTGTTTAAATTAAATAAAGGTCAACCATTACTGAGCTATAGCTATCCAGTTAAGAGTAGGGGGATTTCATAAATTTTTGTTACGACAGGGAAGCTGTCATAAAATATCAGGCCTGTAGCCAGTCTGGTGAAAGGGGTGGTTCTTTTTTTTTTGTCAAAAAGTGGACCTTTTTGCGATTTATAGGCCTCATTTTAGGCTCTTATTTATTTATGAGATTTAATTACCGCATTTCAGTGACATTTTAAGCATTATTTAAGCTGAAATAGATTGTTGGATGATTGTAACCAAAGAAAGTACATTTAAAAATTCACGCGTAACAACAATAGCCAAAATTGTATTTAAATTTATTTTAATATCTGGTGCTTCACGTCTTTTCATTGGTCATTTTTTGTTCCAAGATTTAGAATGAAAATGCTTGTAAAATATTTGATCTATTTAAAAACAACACAGTAGTGAAAGATGACTTCACTTCATCAGATCGTATGTTTTCTTGCACAGCTGGTTGTTGGATTTATGAAAAATAATTGTGTGCAACTGGCCAAAACTGATTAGCTGAAGTCACACTGAAACGACAGCTGACAGGGGATTCCACTTGGTCTTATCCTTTTTCAATGGTTTTTTTTCACTATTTATTATGGCATCGCAGTCAAAATAGGACAAATGAGCTCATGTATGGGACAAATTCTAGACCTTTATCAGTGAGGGTTGGTCTTTCAAACCACCTGAACCCCCCCTAGCTACGGACCTGAATATGTTATATGATATGTATAGTCATGTTGATTGCAATATTTATTTATTTAAAATTCCTCTTTTTTGTCCCTATAGCTGAGTGCATTCATATTTTTTGCATTGCTTCTATTGTTTTCAGGTACGGCAGATTTCAAGCCAGGCTACTGGGTAGGTGTGAAGTACGATGAGCCACTCGGGAAGCATGATGGCAGGTCAGTGCAAGCACATGCTGTTTATGTTTATGAAAAGCGCCAGCATGTTTTGAAAAATGACTAATGGGACTGTTACATGAACCTTACTCGAACCTTGTAGTCTAACTGATTCTTTATGTTTGTCTTGATTTAGTGTGAATGGGAAACGTTACTTTGAGTGCGAACCAAAATATGGTGCCTTCGTGAAGCCCCTCACAGTGACTGTAGGAGATTTCCCTGAAGAAGACTATGGTTTGGATGAGATGTGAGAATCAGAACCTGATGAACAGTCAGAAAGTTCTTCAAGAAGTCTGCAGTGAGACTTTGCTGAAGTAGAAGGGTTTTCTGTTGTCATTGCGGATCATTTTGTTTTTTTGCTGATCTTAAAGAGATCGGCAACAATTATACCTTAATTTCCTTCAGTCAAACTCAAGAAATGATCTTAAACAACATCTGTGCCCTGATGACTGGAAGTAACTGGTAAAGCAATTCTGAGAACATCAGTCAAGATCAGAGTATAGAACCTAGTTGAACTCACTTGCATGTTGATTATTGAATTCCAAAGTTCTGCAGCTGATTTGAGCCCAGGCTTAGTCATTTTACTTTAAACAAATCCAACAAAACAAAATGTTCTTCGCGTTTTTGCAATTCTGTACACAATGTATTGTATAGAGGTCTTATTTGTACTAATTATTTTTTTTTTGTTGCTTTCTTGTGCATCAACATGACTGTGTTTAGGGTCTCAGTCCCTTATCGTCCTCGGCACTTTAGCAATTAGCTCACTTATGAGTGCAGTAATGTAGAATCCTGTGGCCTCAGTTTTCTGTATTTTCATTGTAAATTACAAAACTCTAGCTTTTTACTTTGGCATGTAAAGATTTTGATGCATGTCAAATTCACTTTGAACAGAAAGGCCTCATGTTTTATGGAATTCTGTTCAGCAAAATTTGTTTTGAATAAATCCATGTGCCAACTTTGGACATCATGCAGACAGATGCACAATTTGTCTTTTTTTCCCCCTGGAACTGCCTTAATATGCAGCTCAGAACATGTTGATCTTGTTAAATACTAATGCAGAACAGCACTAAAATCTTCATGGTTCATGGGTAATAATAAACATTTGTTTATGGTCCAGAAGGGTATGATTGGTTTAGTTTGAATGCTGTAATTGTCTTATAGCAGTGCACTACTTTACCAAAACATAGAAGTAAAACGTTAGAGACAAGAGCAGGTATAAACATAGATTTTTTGTTTGTTTGAGATGTTTAGGGAAATGCAAGCAAATTTCATGAGTTGTATATATTTTGAAGCATAGTATTAAAAAACCTTAAATGAGATATTTGGTGGAAAAACTGACCAAAATTAGAGAACACTTTCAGATTCCTCTGTATTTGTGTTAATCTGACATCTGATGGAATTTCCTTGACAAAGAACCAACAGTCTAATTTTATTGATTTTGCAAGTTGGCCATCTGTTCTAGTATGACTGATGAAGACCAACAATATTACCCCTAATTTAAGTGAATGCAAATATTTATAAACAGCTCCTTCTGCAACATTATTCCATTCATGCGTTCATCATCCAGTCAGTCTGCAATTGGCAAAGAGCCAAATGCACAGCAAAATATGTAAGGCTGTTCATTGAAGCTGAAATAATGATATGGCAGACCGGAGTCCTGCTGTAAACCTGATTAAAAATTTAAATCATTAATTTTCTTCTCGTCTTAGTCCCTTTATTAATTCGGAGTTGCCGCAGCGGAGTGAACCGCCAACTTATCCATCACGTTTTACGCAGCAGATGCCCTTCCAGCTGCAACCCATTAATGGGAAATGATTGAAATCTATGGGGAAAAAATCCCTATGATAGTCATTATCCTTAAAATTTGTCTAAAAACCCAGTGCTGTTGGTGAACTGTGGAGATTGAGGAAGAGCTGATCAAGATCACAGGGTTAGCAGTGATAGACTAGTGATGTGCCTGTAGATTTGTTGCAGACATTTTTTTTTTTAGTTATTGACTGATGTAAACTTAAATAATTGCTATTTTCTTTTACGTGCTACAATTGTTGCTGTTCTCTAACTTTGATTACAAAATTGCTAGTGACTTTTTTTATAAGGAGAAAAAAAAGTTACATCAAGAAATACCTTCAAACGCTAAATGGTGAATATTGTCTCTAATGAATAAATAAATAATCTGCTTTAACGTTGCACTTCTGTCTCAACTTAAATTAAGTGACATTGTTTTATGATGCAATTTGAGCTCTCCAGGGAACCTTTTTTGTTTTTTAAACGGCCAAATTATAAAATGTATTTAATAAAACAATAAAAATAATATTTAAACTGAGTTTGTGAACTGGGTGTTAAAAATAATGACCTAAAATATTTTCCAATCCACATTTTAGAAAAATTTATAAAATCAATTTTCCATCCACAGCATAACTTTGGTATTATTTAAGAAGTTACTTTTTACATTAGAATGGGGGGCACACTTCCATAACATCTAAAACATTGAAAACAATTACATTACAACCCCAACGTCCTTGCATTAAATATAACATTTTCACTATTCTTAATTTTTTTTCTCATATTCTGCTTTAAATATTAAAAATCGTATCATCGATTGTAACTTACACAAGACATGCTAGAAATCGTTGGACTTTTGCACAAATCATCGTGGTCAGACCAACCCCCCCAGAAAAAACGTCTACAGTTCTTGTCCTTTTGCTGTCAGTAAGAAGCTGCGTGTATTTTCTAAAACTGGATAATCCTGTTTATTTATTTATTTAATTTATTGAAGAATGTTTTTTATCGCGTTTGCCTGAAAGCCGTCGACAATGATGCCTCAAGAATAACGTTAAGATTATTTTGCTCATGAATTTTGTTTGGATCATGACTGTGGAACTTTAAGTTCGTTAAGAAAATGAACCTCTGCTTATGGTTGAACCTCATAACATTTTCCGGTCTGCTTTTGTCGTTGGGTAAGTGTTTTTCTGTTGTTATTTTGGTATTATTGGTTGAATAGACTTGAAGCGCACTATTTAAAGGAAATTGCGAAAGCTTTCGTTGTGTATACGTGTACACAAGGTCTGGAACACTGGTTATGTCTAAAAAACTGGGTGAGTTCCCTACCTAGACAACGCTCGTAGGAGGCATTTCGCCGCATCATCAGATAACCAGAAAAGGCGACTCGTCGTTTTAAAATGTTTCAGGGATGAATATAAAGAGAACAACAAACAAACGGCTATTCAGGGACTGCAGTTGCCGTGAAATCTTAAGTTTTAAAGGTCATTCAAGTTTTAGGCGTGCTGCAGATTTTGTTAGGCAAAAAACACGGTAAAGGCAGGAATACCTCACTAAAATCACTTTCAGCAAGTAAGTATTGATGTAGGCTACCTTTTTAATATTGACAACATTTTGTAAAGTTTTTGAAAGAGGGCTTGACATTTCCTGATTTATGTTCACCAAACGTTGTGTCAAAGGATTTCTATAGTAACGTTAAGCCAGTTAGCAGGTTTCATATGGGCACATTTTTTTTTATTATTTCTCATATTTTTAAATATTTATTTTAAATGTCCAGTGGCCCCTTTAACACATTCTGTTGATTATAGTTAAAGTGCAGCTATACACGCCTTAGAGTTCAATTAATTAGAGTATAAGTAGGATTGTGGTTAGGTTTAGTGTAAACTGGCATGTAGCAACTTGTAAAGATTCTCATAGACAGATTTTGGTTGAGCAGTGTCAGCAGATACTAAGCAAACAGTCTGCTAATAATGCAATGAGAAATAGTTTGCATCTAGATGCATTGTAACCTCTAGTCAACAAAATGTGCAAAAGCGACTAAAATAAAGTGATACAGATGTAATTATTGTGTGCTACACAATTTAGATCTGGATGGACAGCTCCTTATGTTTTGAGTCAGTCTTCATCTCTATAGCTGAATCATTTTTTCGCAAATTGTACACCACATGAATCTCTTAAATCACTGTATCTTAAGTTTGAAAATACAGATTGCAATATTCCAGATGTTGTAGACCAGATGTGTAAACTATTTCAGCAAAATCTTACACAATAACTATAAAATACTCTAGAGGCGTTTATCATCACTTCTGTAATAAATGAGCAAATGCTTTTCTGCTAAACTTCTTGTTGATTGCTACTCAGACTCAATGGGGCTTTTCACACTTGAAAATGTTAACCTTGACTTATTCAGAATTGCAAATGTTTTTTTTTATAAAATTAAACATCTAGACATTTACTGTTTTGTATTTATGGTCTTAAAATAAAATAATTTGTCCAACGTTTATAAAATAGATTGCTCTGAACTGGTACTTGATTTTGATTGGTTGAGCTGCATTAGAAGCTGTTGTAAAATACTCTATAAACACATCTTTTGTTGTGTTTCATTTTAAAGGCTGCATCTTCTGAAGCATGCATTTGAAGGGCTCTGCGCCATCTGTGGTGCAAAGCTGTCTCATTTTTAAAAAAAATTCAAAGCCTTCTTCAAATGCAGCCTCAAAATGCATCCTTTTGTTTCTCAGGTAATGAAGAACACAAGCTTTGCATCCATTGCGGCCTTAAACGTTCCAAGATTCATTGCACGCTGATAACGGCAGGACTTCAGATTTAAAACTGCAGATTAAATGTATGAATTAGGTTTATTTTACTTGGATATCTAAACACGCATTTTAAAAAACAAAGAGTATGAAATGTTACTAAAAAAGTGTTTTTATATACTGTTTAAAATTTTATTGTAATTTATTTTTTAAACGAATTAACAACTAAAAAAAATTTATAAATCGACTGTAATTGTTTTTAAACTGAATCTTTACCTCGCTTGACTGCTTAATGGTTGGAACAAATTTGCGTGGATTTTATAATGACGTGAAGATGTAATTTCTTAGACCCTCACCATACAAAATATGATCAAACCATGCTGTGTATAATTTATACTTCTAGGTATTTATTGATGGCCCCCAATTTCCTGAGGCCCTAAGCAGCTGCTTTCTTCACTTATTGATCAAATCTGCCCCTGCATGTATGCATCTAAGAAATCATATTTCCAACTTCTGTAAACCTTGTTTTGCCTTCAGATGATTAAATTAAGTTTTAAAATCACTTTGAAAAAAGTAATTCAAGATTGTATTACCGCTTATTATTAACTGCAGCTGTCATAGTTGCTAGGTGATGAGATCTGTCCTCTGTACTCTCTATTTCAACATGCTTGGATAAGCTTGTGTGGACTTCAAAGGACTCACCTTTGAGGTCTAGCCTCTGAAATGAGACTCAGCTTTTGTTTCTTTGGTCCTGGCGACAGTTTTTTTTTTACTTGGTTTTATTTTTTTAAACCTTACTATACATATGTAATAAACATATTATAAAAGCAATAAGCCCCATGCAGTCATGATTAATGGTGAATTTATAACATTTATTTATTTTTTTTATGTATGTTGTTGTGCTTAACAGCACCCTATTGCTGTTATAAATATACTGTAAACCATGGCTTATTGCTTTCATTTTTTGCTTTTTGTTTTATAACCAATTCATATGAAATTTTTTTTTTTTTTATCTGCCCATATATTGGTTATCAGTTTTTAAATGTTCTGTTGGTATTTGCCATTTTACATGTGGTGTAAAACAACAGATTACAAATACTCAAGTTACTGTAATTGAGTAGTTTCTCATAGAAATTGTGGTTTTAATAGTGGTTCTACAAATACTTTTACTTTCCCTTGAGTACATTTCAGTGTTACATTGGTACTTTTACGTCACTACTTTCCTTTAAACAGTGTTCATTCCTTGATTTTTTTCTTGTCTGTGAGGATTGGCTAAGTAGAAAAATCAGTTCTGCGATTTCTGTCCAATCAAATTGCCCATAGAAAGTAAATCGCATCATACTGAACTACCTAGACATGTGCGCTTTATAAATGCAGCAAAACATTTGGAAGCATTAAAAGTGTCCAAGAAGATGTCCAAAATCTTGCACTAAATGCCCTACCAAATGTTACAATTACACACACACATGCAAAAATTGCATGTAAACATATCACCTTTACACAGCGTAAAACTCCCTACTTTCTACTCTTGAGTACTTTTAAATGGGCTACTTTTTACTCATACTTTGTGTAATATTTAAGACATATTTTTACTCCACTTGCACTAAATTTTGGGGCAAGCAATGGTACTTTTACCTGAGTATGATTTTTCTTTCCTCCACTGCCTTTTACATATTGGTGCATTCCGATATAAAATGCATTATCATGACTGTCCAAAGCATGTAAATATGAATTATATTATATTTTATTTTTTATAATTAAAATATTAAATGCTCTGCAGCTGGGTTTCATGTCCCTGGGTAAAAAAACAAACAACAACATAAAAAAAATGCTAAAGCTAACCTGGGGTTTAATATAGTGTGAAAAAAGACATATGAACGTTCCAATGAACACACAAAAAAGATTATTGCTGCTTGTAATTTCGTTGGACAATTTATGTTCTATGTCTAACCCACTTAAATAAAAAAAATAATAAGATTAACCTAATTGCTTTGTGTTGGTGTAACCAGGTTAGTGAACGTGTAGTTCTTAGCATGCCCTGTGGGAGATTGCATTAAGAGGAGGATAAGTTGAAAATAAAAGCAACCTTTAGTCTTTTAAGTTAAGAAAAAGAATTGTTAGTCTTGTTTTGAAGAGTTAAAGGTTTTGAGGTTACCACCTTGAAGAAGAGTAGCACTAATCATGCTTTGGCAGCTTCTTTAACAACAATATTGTTTGTTGCTTGACTGAGAAAGCCACAACTGTAAAATAGGTGAAATAACACAATTCAACTTAATTAAGATGAGTTGAAATAAGTAATTGCAGGACTCTGGGTTAACATCCTAATTTGCATATCTGCGGTTTGAGTGTCATGAATGCAGCATATGACCAGTTTACGTAATGGTTTTGCATGTTTTCAAATTACACAGTTGAAGTCAGAAATAATAGACCCCCTTTGAATTTTTGATTTTTTTTTTTCAATTATTTTCCAAATGATGGTAAACAGTGCAAGGACATTTTCATAGTTCGGCTAGAATAAAAGCAGTTTTTAATAAAAATAAATAAAATAAAATAAATTAAGGTCAAAATTATTAGACCTTTTAAGCTATATATTTTTCGATAGTCTTCAGAACACTTGCCTAATTACCCTATCCGGTCAAGTAAACCTAATTAACCTAGTTAAGCCTTTAAACGTCACGTTAAGCTGTATAGAAGTGTCTTGAAAATATCTAGTGAAATATTATTTACTGTCATCATGACAAAGATAAAATAAATCAGTTATTAGAAATGAGTAATTAAAACTATTATGTTTAGAAATGTGTTGAAAAAAAATCTGCTCTCCGTTAAATAAAATATAGTATAAAAATAATAAAACAGGGGTGCTAATAATTCTGACTTCAACTGCATATCTTTTTTAATGAATCACTTTTTCAAACTCAAAAAATGATGTTTTCTGTTTGCTCAAACTACTTATTTGAAACACGCTGAGACAAGACAATTCTAGATGTTTTTGTGGACAACTTAATTGTTTTATGTTTAATCCGCTTCAATTTGTAAAAACCAATAAGTTAGTTTAATTCTATCATGTCATCTTGACACAAATCAATTGCAAGGAACCCAGCATTTTTGACAGTGTATTAATAATGAAACTTCACTAGCATGAAGCATTTTTGTTATTGTTCAAAGTATGTGAATGTAAAGCAAATTAAGGGGTGTCTATCCTGAATCCTAAAAATAATATTAAGAACAATGACAAAGTGGGTCAAGCATAATGTGAAAACCCATATACTAAATGTCCCCTATACAGACACAAGAGCTCATCAAGCGGAAGAAGAGCCACTGACTGCCTCAAACATGTCCCACTATTCAACACACCTCTCCAAAGCTAAATCCATCACCCCGACTGAAGCATCTGTGAACACGCTGCACATCTCAACACCCAGCAAACACCTGATCTCTGCATCTACAGGTACACAGCCTGATCTTTTGCATTGAGCTTCTTTTTTTAAAACATTATTTTAAGCAGAATAGGTTTGATTTTGATTTTCAGCTTTATCTTTTGAAACCCTTTTCTTTGGATGGATAAAACAGGCGTTCCTCCAGGTCACCTAACAGCAGGTGGTGGATTTGATGCGGGTAGTTTCCTCGGTGGTATGATTCTGGCCTTTATCATCATACTGGCCGTCGCTGTAGGGTACAGGCTGTTCTGCTCAAAACGGGCGATTCGCTACAGGGTCATGTGAGTATCTACAAGTGCTTTATGCAACTACGATGAACATAGTAGCTTATTTCAAACATATATATAAACATAGCTTATTTCAAACATATACAGTTGAAATTATTAGCCCCCTTTTGATTTTTTATTCTCTTTTAAATATTTATCAAATTATGTTTAACAGAGCAAAGAAACTTTCACGGTATGTCTTTTAATATTTTTTTCTTCTGGAGAAAGTCTTATTTGTTTTATTTCAGTTAGAATAAAATCAGTTTTTAATTTTTTAAAAAACATTTTAAGGTCAAAAATATTATATATATATATATATATATATATATATATATATATATATATATATATATATATATATATATATATATATATATATATATATATATGAGCAATATCACACGAGTAGCAGTGCGATATGGCTGTATATAGGCACTGGTGGGAGGTGTGTGTTGGCTTAGTTAACTTAGTGCCCCCACCCGTGCCGATATACAGCCATATCGCACTGCTACTCGTGTGATATTGCGTTTATACAACAGTTTGACGGCATAATTGTGTATATAAAAACAAAATCAAACATGGAGAGTCTCAAAAACCCTTTTGTATGAGGAACTACTTCCGTATTCAAATCATAAGCTGACAGTTAAACAGTTAAGTGTGCATCTTTTAAACTTTAGATCTGTAGTTTCTGCTTTTTGCTGGCTGTATGTGGGCGGAGTAATACACAAAGGGTAAAAAGGCTGTAGGAGTTCTGATATTGCAGAATATCGCACGGCTATCATCAGCCAATCAGATTTGAGAACCAGACAGAACTTTTTTTTTGATCGTCTACAGAACAAACCATCGTTATACAATAACTTGCCTAATTACCCTAACCTACCTAGTTAACCTAATTAACCTAGTTAGGCCTTTAAATTACCCTTTAAGCTATATAGAAGTGTCTTGAAAAATATTTAGTAAAATATTATTTACTGTCATCATGGCAAAGATAAAATAAATCAGTTATTAGAAATGTGTTATCAAAATGTTATGTTTAGAAATGAGTTGAGAAAATCTCTCCTTTAAACAGAAATTGGGGAAAAATAAACGGGGGCTAATAATTCTGACCTCAACTATACATGCATCCAAGGCATCATAGTGAGGTGAAAGACAAAAAAAAAAAAAAAAAAAACAATCAACAGGGCTTGGCATTAACACCCACCAAATGCAGGTGGATTTCAGCTGTGGTGAAACAGCCACCCCAACTAGCCACTTTGGCTGGTTGAAAATATATTTTTTAAATTGTCAGTGCAGTTAATTGGTGATCTGGGACATTTAGCCTGGACAAAATACTGTGCATTTTAAATACATGACAATCATTTTTTAAATGTCAATTTTTTTTTATTGAGAACATTTTTGTTGAATTAAAAAGTGTGTGTAATTTGGCTAGCTTTGACACATTATTTAAATTTTGTGGCAAGAAAATAAATAGTTTGGTGTCACCAGAGAAAAATTGGTAAATTCTTAGCATTAAGCCCTGAAAATTCCTTTCATTAATGAAATATGACACAATGAAAGCACAACCCATTTGCTCATGCATATTTAGCAAGGTCATACACACCACAGAAAAAAAGTGAAATGAATGAGGAGGCATGTGGAGATAACACAAAAATCTAAATTAAGTAATTTTAGCATGCCAAAGTCAATTATCTGCATATAAAATATGTGCTCCCAACAACAAAATTGTGACTAATGAAAATGCAGAGTGATTAGTAACAAACTACTAGCCACAGGGGCTCATGAGCGACAAAGTTAATGTCAAGCCCTGATAATCAAACATTACAAAAAAAACGTAATGTTAAACATCTAAATGTAATTTCAAAATAAAAGGGTGTATGGTGTTAATAATGGTATATGATAATAGTGTTAATCCTACATTTAGGGCTCTTAAAGTATTTCAGAAAGCATTTAGTGATAAAACTAGCTCCTAAATAAGTGAAACATTAGTGAATAGGACTCTAAATCACCAAGACCAAACAACATACGATCTAAAAGTGGCTGTTTGGCTTTCTGCTGTGGAAAAATACATTTTAAAAAATTGGCCACGATCAGAAATATGTTTTCAAAAATATTTCAAAATTTAGCAAAAATAAAAGGCACTCGAAATATGTGGAATAAATATCCAAAAGACTTAATTGACATAGCCTTAATAGTCATCTCAATAAGGGCTTTTTAATATATTGTTTTCACATTTTTCGAGTGCCTTGGACTGATTTTTGCTGTTTATTCTGATAAACCCTTACCCAAAGAGCACCAACACATTATTTAAGCTACCCCTACCCCTTCTGTTTGATTTTGGATCTTTATATTTCAAACTTTATTAAAAAAAGACCTACAAATATTTTCTCTAAAGTTATTTTTATGCAAATATATGTTCTATAAATAACATTTTTGACATATGTTTTCCAAAATATATATTTAAAAAATGATTTAAAAGCCTAAAATATCTATTTGCTTTATTTCATTTTTTATTGCTTTGTTTTCTAAGAAAGACAGTCATTTGTATAATTGGGAAAAAGCTATATATAATGTGTGAGGAACACTTTTTAGGAATGCAATTATTTACTTATAGACCATTTTGATGGATTTAAACCAAAAAAAAAACGGTCCCAAGGTGTTTCCTGTTTCACATTTTGAATTTCTATAGCTTCCGAGAATCCAGAAAGAGCCACTTGTTGAAAAATATTGTTACATGATAGCTATTTTAACATTAATTTATGATTGGATTGTCTCTTGTTACAGTTATGAAATAGTTTGATAACAACCAGAACATGTTCATGGGCCAGTGACATCATATTTACATGGTCTATAGCCTGTATTTTAAAAAAGTAAATTTGAATGTGGCATTATTATTATTATTATTATTATTATTATTATTATTATTATTATTATTATTACTTTTAGTTGAATATGACATCATAATATTGGGTTCTACAAAGTTTCTATGAATTGATCTCTGACATCAGCCAATAATTGTGTGCAACCTTTACTCTCAACTTCACTGAAATTGATTAAAGTAATATTCAGCTGCTTTGTGAATAGCTTTAAGGTGAAATCGCTTAACTAAAAACCTGACCGCTATTTACATAAACTATAGGAGATCAAATGTGTTGTGAAACTGTCAAAACATTTTTGATATGTTTTTTTTAAATAATGATATTTATTTTAAAACCACACACTTTCTACTTACCAATTACACATTAAGCAACCCATGTTTTAAACATATTCAAATGTAATAAAACAACCCATCTAATTTCTATTCCATGTCACGCAGCGAGGAACATGATGCCATCATTTAAAAATGGAGCCATCCAAGAAACCTTCATGATCTGAGGAGTTGGTTTTCATCATAATTCATATGCATATGAGGGGTGTGTTCCTGGTGTCTTCACACTGGTTTGACTTGATTCATTTGAACCAATTGAGGGGGTGATTGCTTTGTTAGCGCCACTCATTTAAATGTGTGAACTTCGCAATTCAAACTGTGCACACTAATGAAATGTAGGTTTCGGTCCTTTTCCAAATAAACTGTAATGCTGTTCAACAGACAATAAGAACGCAGCAAGGACCAAAGACATCTTGGTGAAACAAAAACAGGAAATGATGTCATAAGATGTGACTATAAAAAGACAGAATGCTCAAAAATGTTATTTTTTGCTGCAATTCTTGACTTGTGTGTGTAGCAGAGGATTTCTCCTGACTCCTTTATTATTATCATTATCATTTTTAAGCTTTTCAACACATATAATTAATATCTCAGGTCCACATATAGAAGTGAGTTTCACCCAGTACACAGTACTGCTTTGGATGCTTGGTATGAAAATATACATCACAAAACTTTTTTTGAGGGGACCGACTGTGAAGAGAACACAATGTATATATATTTTTTTGTGTTTTGGTTTGGTTATTAAAGCTATTTTGTCAGTTTCTAGGTAAAAGCTAATGTACTTAAAGGGATTTATTATTTTTTTTCTCTGTTTAGTACAGATTTATACTCTATGGGCTCTATTTTGACGATCCAGGTGCAAAGTCCAAAGCTCAGGGCGCAAAAGCATTCAGGACATGTCAGAATCCACTTTCGCTATTTTAAGCACAGAAACATCGGCGTTGCGCTGTGGCGCATGGTCTAACAGGGTTGAGCTTATTCTTTTAATAAGTTATGGGTGTGTTTCGAGAATAAACCAATCAGAGTCTCATATCCCATTCTCTTTTAGAGTCAGTTGTGTCGCGCCATAGCGCATTTGCTATTTACATGTCGGACTTTGTAAGTGGAAAAACTGAATGCTTCACTATAGAGTAAACAGTTAAACAGAGCATCTACAGCGTGAGAATGAGAGATGAGCTTCCTCATTATTTACTTTCACTTTCACTCTCGTGGATAGGGAAACGTGTTGTATGCACAGACATCCATAAGCAAGTACATAGTTAATTTTGTTTATTAAGCGCAAATATTTGTTTCAAAACTATTTCTAAATTCAGTTCTAATTTCCAGCTAACTAATAAATGAACAATAATAATAAAGTGTGGACAAAAAAAACAGTTATTTCCAAATACACATGCTGTGCCCCATATGGTCTAAAACCTGACAGGTGGGCAAATCTAAGCTTGTTTTTAATAAAACAAATATAAACATGCATATAATAAATAATACTGCTAATAATTACAACATTTTACAAAAGCAAATTGTCATGAATAAACTAAAAAAGCCCTCAGAGATGAAGAAGGCCTGGAGGTGGTGGTTTTTATATTTTTGTGGGCTAGAAAGTATTAATTTTTGCAACGTTTTAATCCTTTAATTAATTTTCATATGTAAAGATATTTGCGTATTGCTGTACATCCTGCGTGTATTAAGCAATGTGTGAGCGAGGCGCGTGACTAACGTGCTCAGCGCTGCATTTTAGACTTCCTCTAAGCTAGTCTATTGAACAGACTATTTCAGTTCCTCAAAATAGCAACACGTCAGCAATGCGCCTTAACTCGCCTCATGTTTTAGACCAGAACGCCTATGGGCGCATTTATGAGCGCAACTGCATTTGCTATTTAAACAACAGCGTGGTGCAAAATGTCAAAATGACACCTGCGTTGAGCTGAAACTAGCAAACAACAATTGCTTCGTGCCTTGCGCCACATTGCGCCGGGTGTATGACAGGGCCCCATATTTTAAGGATTGACTCAAAATGTATACTGTGTAAAACATGCACACTTAAACGTCTTTTAACCTTTGTGTAGTGTTTAAATTGACTATCCAGTTGTTATGTTTGTGGCTCTTTTTGACTTCCATGTTCCAATGACATTTTTTGATCGCAAAGCCATGACACCAAATAATCATGCAATTCTTGACTGTTGGTGTTTTCCATGTTGGGATGAGATCAAACTTTTCATTATCACTGTTGATCATGAGTTGGCAGCATTGACTATTAAGATAGGCCTGTGCAAAAATGTTCAGTTTTTTTATATGGAGTACAACAGCAGATGTGTCCGTGCTTAAATACACTATGTTTGCTAAGTTCTGAGAGTTGAGTTGCTTTATTCCCCCCCAAAAATATAGAAGTGCCCAATGGTCTCTCTCGGTCACACACACTATACTTCATATAACCATATAATTTTTATCCAAAAACTAACCTTTATTTTTGTGCTGCAACTGATAATCAAGAGTAAAAATTGTAAATTTACCTCCTCCTAACAAGAAAAACCAGCAAGTTTGAAAAAAAAAAAAAGCATGATTATAGGGTGTCAGAGATTTGCAATCAAAACTGTCATTATAATGGAAGTCAATGGAGCAAAAAGAGCTACAAACATAACAAAAGGCTAGTAAATTTGCCCAGAGTGCATTGTTGAAGGTGACATGGTGGTGCAGTGGGTAGCACTGTTGCCTCACACCAAGAAGGTCGCTGGTTCAAGCCTCGACTGGGTCATTTGACATTTCTGTGTGGAGTTTGCATATTATCCCTATGGGTTTCCTTTGGGTGCTCCAGTTTCCCCCACAATCCAAAGACGTAGTATAGGTGAATAGGGTAAGCTACATTGTCTGTAGTGTATGCGTGTGAATGAGAGTGAATGGGTGTTTCCCAGTGATGGGTTGCAGCTGGAAGGGTTACACAAGTGCTGGATAAGTTGGCGGTTCAATCCACTGTGGTGATCTCAGATTAATAAAGGGACTAAGCTGAAAAGAAAATGAATGAATAAATGTATTGTTGGTTTTTCTTGTAAATATCAAAGTATTTTTTCCTCCTAATAAGATTAGTCACCAAAGATTGTTCCATTTGCTGAAACACAGAAAGTTGTGGACAAATTAAGACTCGATATCACCTCAGAGTCGATGAAAACAACAGCACAGGCCCAGATTGGCTAATCGGGAGGACCGGGAGAATTCCCGGTGGGCCGGTCTGTTTTTTGGCCGCGAGAGCCGGTGTTCCTAGCTACAGAATCTGTTGCTCTCAGCAGTCACACTTTTTAAAAATGATTTATTTATTTACTTGACCACAGCCTTCTTATTCATTATTTTACCGCAGCTCTGCTCTTTTTATCTATTTTCTCATAGCCTCGTGAGCAAGATGCAGCCTGCAGGTTAATGATGATATAACTAGATAAGTCACTATTCAATGTATAGTTGTTGTGGTACAGTGGTAAGCACGTTAGGTTATGATGCCACCAACCCGGGTTCGGACCTCATCTGAATGACAATTTTTTTTTTCATTTTTATTGTTAAGACATATAATACTGTAAGGGTTGTTGAACATTTGAAGTTCTAAAACAGCTGTTTTCTCAAAAAAAAAGACGTGATAGTGTAATTAGAAACTGAATTGGAAATGACCTTATTTTATTATAGTCAGTGGTGAACTGAGGTGGGCCGGTCTAAGGCTTGAAACTCCAGGGCTGAAAAAGAGTCCCACTCCGGCCCTGCAACAGCACATAAGGGTTAAAGAAATATGGGGACAAATACTATTTTGATTATCTATTGATTAGTTCATTAGGTGTTGTAATGGTCCAATGAAGTATTTTTTTGCATAACAAACCTTATACAGACGTTCCTCACACACAAATGACTATAACTCTATAATACTGCTCGTTTATGAACAACCATCAGACAGTAAATACCAAAGTATATACTTTATTCCAGGCCAATTTTAAAGTAATATGTCAAGAGATATAATGTAACAGAACTTAAGGTTCTAAAGTACATGCACATACATTGATTAAAAAAGCAACAACGAGATCATAATAAATGGATATAAATTCATTCTGGGTGCGTTTAAAGGAATCTAAATACCAATCCATTAACTTGTGTGATTAGTACTACCACTACAACAAAACAAAACGAAGAGAAAGAAAACAAAAAGTAAACAGTAACTATATAATCTGAACGGTTGCAAACTAAGCAAGCAAATAATCAAGTTTAAGTGACATACACAGTTTAGTCAATGTTCTAGAAACGTGCAATACCCTCACAATTCAGAAAACCTTTTGTTGCATTGCTCTCTTTCTCTCCAACACTGTTTTAGCCCACTAGAGTCTGCCATCAATACTATGTTTGCAAAAATAGAAACTTCTCTTAGCTTGTCTTTTTTTTTCCATTACTCCGGCCTAGCTTGTAGGTATCGATCATAATATTTGACAATACAATTGTTGCCTACTGAGGCAATAAAACTTCACCTTTTAAAATATATATTTATATAAAACATTTAGTGTACGGGCCAGTTCTGAAGCTATAATCATGTAGTGTAAAGCTAACCATATTGTAAACAAGACTAAAAAAATTCATATTGTATTTCTGAACGGGAAAGACTGTAGTGTTCTACTAATGTAAACCTCTGACATCATAGAACCAGCAAAAGAAGACCTGTCAAATCTTGCTTCATTAAACCCTCCTCAAATCAGTTAGACCTTTTCTCATTAGCTTATGTCTTACGTGTACATCAAAGAAGGATAAATGATCCCGTCGTCCATTTCGAGAAAAGATTCATCACGAAGAAATCTTTGGAAGAAATCCTGACAGAAATGATAACTTGATGAAAGTCTACTCTATCGATACCAAAACAGATCCAAGCTAATCTACAGCACTAACCCTCAAAACATCCTCGGTCTACCCATTTTTAAACGTATCAGAATCTTTCACTTCCTGCCCGATATCGGTCTCGGCGCTAAACGCCATCAACGTAACTGGCACAGACTCTGCTGGAGCTCATATCAGAGACGTCTGTCTTTTGATCAAAGTGCCCTTGATAGTTTTGTTCCTTGCTTATACGATATTTTTGCTTAAACAAGCAAGCATCAACTAAGATACTAAAATCGTACAATAAGAATAAAAAATAGGTAACAAACTGTTACAACGTAGCAGAAATGCTAGTTTTTCTAGTCAGTGTTCTTATTCATATAGTGTAAGGCAGCTCTTAGAAGAAAAGAAAGCGGTTATGAGAGCAAAAACTTGTTCTTTGATCACAAATGAATGCCAAAACCCTCAAGAAACAAAATGAGGCTTAAATAAAATCTAACACACAAGGAGGCTAGGGTTGTTCAAAGAAGAAACAAAACAAAAATCAAACCCTAATTCCCAACATAATATTCTTTTATAAAACCTTTGAAAGAAATATACTTTGATTAATGAAGAAGAGTAAGTAAAAGAAAACGTCGAATTTGATCGATGATCTCGAGTGTAAAAACTGTTTTTTTTCTTTTGTTTTTTCATCTGAAGGCACTTGATTACACAGTATCTAGTGTGATATGCTGGCACAGCCAAGCAGCAGTATTTGTTTAACCAAAGCCACGCGTTAAAAAAAGATTTGAACCCACATACA
Organism: Danio rerio; assembly: GCF_052040795.2. Classification (NCBI taxonomy): domain Eukaryota; kingdom Metazoa; phylum Chordata; class Actinopteri; order Cypriniformes; family Danionidae; genus Danio; species Danio rerio. The sequence continues at coordinate 40,361,038 of NC_141038.1, forward strand.
TATGACCTCCTCATCGCTTTTGTTCGTTTGGTATCTCAGGCTCATCGCTGCATCAAGTAAAACAGTCAATTGTAGCTTGAGTTGAGATCAGGGACTTTCATTTATTCAGGATTCGTCTGTCTTTGTCGTTCCCGCTTGTGAAACACTTGAACCCACTTGGCTCTGTCGGAGTTTTGCGAGGCAAAAAACAAAACACAAAATGCACATACTCGCACGCTGATGGGCCGACGTGCAGTACAGCCGTGAGAGAGATTCTGCTACTTGTGAATACTTGTCTGTTCATGGGCCAGCCTTGAGGATGCAGACATGAAAAGAAGAATAAAAAAAAAAGGACCAAAGGTTCGGCTTTTAAAACCAATTGGGCCAAATGTTGTGAATAAAACGAGAGAGAACCAAAAACAAAAAGGTGAAATGTCTTTTGTCGACTCAAAGCATCTACAGATCCTTCACAGATTGGATTGGGCAGCAGTTCGGTATGAAAGAGAAGGTGTAGTGCTGGGTTCGGGCTCTCTATAGCCAGGTTAGAAAGTTCTCCTTGTCGATCTTGGTAGCTGCCAGCACTGACTCCATGTCGTTGAGGATGTCGGAGCTTAGGGCTTCCTGCAGGCTGGGCATCAGCTCCTCGCCCTCCACCGCCATGCTCTCGCCCTCAAGGGTGCCTAGGTCCACGTCCGTGCCCGGGATGGCGTCTAGGTAGTCGGGGAATCGGCTGGGCTGTGTTGCCATTGAGCTGGGGCCGAGGGTGTCACCTGAGAAAGAGAGAGAGGGGTCAGAAATGAACGTTTCCTTTAGGGCTGCACTATACAGAGTTTGGGAAATGCCCGTGAGCCAAGACTGTGATTGTCCAAAGTGCAATGCCGCAATAAGTATTATTGTATATTTATACAATACTCAATTAAACACGATTAAAATGATTGAATACACTTGATTCTTGCTCTTGACAGTAATAAGGATTCTTATTAGATTATTGCTGTTTTTATTATTATAACTCAAAGCCTCTTCTATTTTGAGTCACCACTGCCTGAATCAAACAAACAGCTTCAATTATTATCACAAAAATCAGTCAAAGTAATTTTTTCATTGCATTAACATCTGTTTCATGCATTATTATTATGTATTTTATGACTGTTTTAAAAAAATGACATATTTTGTCTGTAACAAAAAGTCATGACAATGATCTGTAAAGCACTGATAGAAAAAAAATCTGGTTTAGGATACACCAATTGTATATTTAATATATGTAAATTCTGTTATTGTGAAATTTCAGCGAATTTCAGATTTTTAAAAACAATAATATGATGGAAATGCATGAAATCCTGTTTTTGGCATGCCCTGTAATATCTATTTTTTTAAGGTTAGCATCTTGAGCTAAAGCACAGAATGGCTTTTATGGTTTAAAACGATTAACAAGTTTAACTGCAATTAACAAGCAAATGTTGCCTATTACATTCAAGAATTATGCATTATTTTACATTATTATCAGATTCACTTTACTGCAAATATAGCATTCCTGTTTAAGGAAAATGCTTGAAATGTGCCCACAACTCATGAATGAGTCACATATAATAATAGCTGCGTCCCAAATGGCACACTATACACTCATGCACTATGTACTTATGCACTTACACACTCACCAGGATAGTATATGTATGTAGTGTCATCTCAAATGGAGCACTACTGTTTTTTTACTAAGCAGAAATTCAAACCGTTTCCCTGATGACGTTTGACGGTTGCCAAATCAGTGAAATAAACGACCGAATTATCAAATAATACCTGCCGTGAGTATAACCGCATTCACCATCGGGAGGCGCTATAATCACTCTCGTAGGAGAATTTTGCTTTCACAATCCACAATATATAAAGTTATTCAACATGTGCGCCCGATAGCTCCGCCCCTTCCGCTACTTGAGCAAACCTGCAGTCGTTGAGTGCGTGAAGTGTCCATCATTACACACTTCATTTTAGCGGCTGAATGAGTGCATCATCCGGGTAATTAAAGTGCATGTATTATTTTTAGAGTTTTCAGTGTGAACACACTACTTACACTATTTATACTACAAAAAGGCGTAGAATAGTGCATAAGTATGAGATTTGGGACGCAGCTTATGTTTTTGTGTTTAAAGAAACAACACTTCCTATTCTCTCTGCACAGACAAAACAAATGTTGGCCCATATAATGAGTTTTGTACAAAACTATAGTTATAAATGCTAACTCTGTGAAACAAATCTCATTGATCATATCTGCACTTTTTATTATTCATGATGAGAGAATTACCCAGCATGCATTCAGCAATATTTAAAGTAAATCTGATGAAACAAGCAACCCTAAACATAATGCAATGAATTGACAATTTCAACTGTGACATCACAATACATTTGGTTTAACAGCGTAGCATTTAGCATTTAATTTTAGGCCCAATTGATTTTCTATCAGAGAATATAAATTGTTATGCATTTTCATTATAAGTAGTCCAGTACTGTACCTGTCTCCATTTCATCCACACTGTTGAGGAAGTCGTCTGGAGTGCGAGGGACGCTGTAACTGCTCATGCTCAGGCCACTGTCTGTGCTCTCGTCTCTAGAGTGATATGTCCCGCTGCACAGAACAACACCATTAGTAACTTTGAGCGGTTAAATATCAGTTATGTGCACGGATCAAAGATGAGGCATCAAATTTAAAGAACAGTTCACCCAAAGTTAAAAGTTATGTGATCAATTACTCACCCTCATATCACTCTAATCCCTTGAGGCATTTGTTCATGTTATTCGGTAAACAAATGATAATACTTCTGAACAAACCAGAGAGCTCCCTCATCCTCCACAGACAGGTATAGCTCGATTAACATTTTTTCCCTCTATATCTTCTCATCAGGGCGCCAGGTTGTATGTTTACTACCAGCAATACATTGTAAAGCAGCAAAACACATAATCATTGTATTGCTGGAAGTAAGTGCGTCCTGACACGGAAAACAGACAAAAACTTGTTTTTACAGTTTTTTGGCAAATAAAAGTGTACTCAGAGCTTTGTATGGTTATTTTTGAACCACTGAAGTCATATGAATTTTTTTTGCAATGATTTTGTTTGCTTTTCTGGACTGCTGTTTAAGGAGGATGTGAGATTTCATCTAAAATGTCTTCACATTTGGGTTTCAAAGAAAAATGAAGGTCTTTGGAACTACATGAGGGTGAGTAATTATTAACAGAATGTTCATGGTGAACTAAATCAGGACATTACCTTCTAAAACATTAAATATACAGCAAGTAATGCTCTGAGGTTTTATATAACTACTGTGAAACAAAATGTCAAAACAGTATGATAAAAATTTGCTTTCTATATTTTTACAGAATTTTTTTTTTAATAGCACTTTTATTTTGTAAAAGTATATTGTACACTTCCAGTGTTGCCAGAATGGGCGTGTGTCTGTAAAAAAATGGCATAGCCTGGTTGACAAAATGTGGGCGGTTTTAAAGCGTAAATTTTATATGCAACTTATTTAACAAAACATAACTGCGTGCTCCTACTCCATTCAGTTTCTAGTGACCAATGCATAGTGCAAACCCCTTGGGCTCACCCGCAACAGGAGGTGAAGGAAAGTTGTATCAAAATCTGACACCCAGGACAAATCTGACTACCCTTCTTGGTTAAACTCACAGCAGTTCATCATTACACTTATCTTTTTTTTCCACAATTGACAGCAAGAACAAACATAGAAGTACTGTCTAATTAACAAGCAGCACCTAATTATAATCAAAAGAATTTAAAACACCAAATGGGACGATTTTTTACCCCATTTTGAAAGTGAAACTCTAGGTAGTGTAATCTACATAGCAATAAGTGCAGTGTGTGTTTTGATGTGATCCGGTTATGTTGTGGTTCTGTGACTGCTGGTTGGTAAAAAAAATTATGACAGTTACAGTAACTCGGTTTATTTATTAATAATATAATTTATTTCATGTAAATAAATTTAAATAAAATAAAGCAATTCCATGCAATGTCAACCTTGCCATGAAAAAAATAGCAAAACCCTTTTTTTTGTGTGTGTGTGTAGGCTTGTATTTTAAAGTACTGCACAAATACTCAAAAAGTATTTGTCAGTGTTTTCAAACTATTATATTTGATTTACTAAAGTCACACAAGTGGCAATTTCACATCTGTCACTTCCATAACGAAAAAGTGTCCCATCCATAACCAAGATTTTCTCTTATAAATGCAAAAACATCAAATCAAATCAATCATGTTTATTCTATAGTGAGTCGACTCTTACCCTTTTAGTTGGCATTAATTTTTTTGGGGTTGTGCAGTTTAATTCACTGAATTTCTACAAAGTATGTTGTGCACTGTAAACTTGCAGACCTTTTTGGTCACATCCATGACGCATGTTTATTTTCCTCATTTAAAATATAAAATATGTTTACGGATTGATATTGTTCTGATCCTGTAACTCTGTGCTTTAGTTGCTTTGAAAAAATATAAACAGATGTTTCAATATACTGTTATACTTTCTCTGTGAATTTATGTTTCAAGTTTTAACTGCAAATGTCACATCAATAACGCTGGAATTGCTTAATATTCTAGTATTTAAGGCAAGATTTGTGTGTGGGGGCAGGTTTTGGACATCTTTTGAGCTGGAAAGTCAGCTATATCTGGCAACACTGATCCAATCAAAATCAAGGATGAGAAATCAAGGATCAGAAATGTTAAATGTACTGCAGATCAACAAACACTTGATTAAATCCAAACCCAAACAAGCCAAGACTATAATTATGTACTACAATTGAATCTCCGATGGCTGAGGGAAAAGGTTACCAAAAAGAAAATGGCATCTTTTGTATTAAGGTGGATTTATCCCAATAACGCAAGACCTTTTTCTTGGCTGCTGCATAGAAAGCGCTATACCGACCAGCGTCTTCCGGTCGAATGTTTAGAACTTCTGTTTACAGCGTTTACAACTGGTAATTTGCACTAAAAAAATGGATATCAATAGCGTTTGAGTGGATTACGTGTGTGTTTTTGTGAAATGTGTGTATTAAAGCCGTTATAATCTGTCATTTGTGGTTCAAGCACGAGAGAAAAACGTTCTCCTAGTTCACATCTCTGCTGTGAGAAATACAGTGGCTGTGTGTTTCCCCGGCCTGTCAGCTGTTAGCTCAGAGGCTCTTCAATATTTCACTGCATCATAGAGCAAACCAGATTACTGCCATTAAACTTAACAGGTATGCAAGTCATGCAGTTTACAAAAATGACCAATAGAAGTCTGTTACTGATACTCAGCTGGCTGATTTGCTGTTCGTTCTAATCGGGAGCTGTTTACCTTTCATTTAATGTGTTGTATTTTCCCTGATTTGTGTTTTTCTGTCAATTCAAAATGTCCCTTTATTTTCATTTTTTCACAGTTATTAATTCAGTGTGTCAGTGGGACAGTACAGGTGACTTTAGTGATGACGAGGCTTCATTTAAACAGCTGAAGATGCCGTCTGACAATGAGAAGAAAATGCCTCACTGCCCTCACAGCAGTTGTTTTCCCTCCATTAGACATTTTTTTAAATGACCAGTCCAGGAGGTGGCGCTGATCGACAACAGTATTAGTTCAAAGATGACAAAACGGGTAAATAAATTAAAACTATTGTTACAAAGCTGTCCAAATGTGACTGTTTATCCGCATCAGCTGCCGACCGGAAGTTCTTAGCATTCTCCTTGCGCATACACGCAAAGCATAATGGCTAATTTTGCGTTCCAAAAAAAACAGTCTATAGAAAAATCACAATTTTATGAAGTCATTTCAGAGATTGAGAACGTGCAGAGCTGTGACTTTGCAGAAAATGTCCTTTTAATATACTAATAATTGTGCTAGTACTGAGTTATAGCAATTATAGTGATTATTATACACCTTCACAAGACAATAATCGTTTTCAAAGTGTTGCAAGCAACTTCCTCTTGACATCTCTACATTTATTTGCAATAATAGCTAATAATAATGACTGCTTATTCTGCTACTAATTGCTGTAAGAGTTTGTGCATGTCCTCCTCCTCCCTGTGGCCTGTGTTGAACTGCTTTTGAGAGTCATTGTAAAAGGTGTTGTTTTGCTGGTGGTCTGAAAAAAGCGCTCTATAAATAGCAGACAGGCCGTTTAGCAATGAGGGCTCAAATAAAGGGGCCAGAGGACATGCTACAGTGAAGAAAAATACAGCAAGTTTCTCTAATGAAGAGAATGAAATGTGGCTGGAGTGCATGAGAGTTGCTGGATGAATGAGCTCTTTGTGAGTGCAGTGTGAGTGGTGGGGGTGAAGGGGACGGCCGTGTGTGAGACCGAAACCTCACAGGCCGCCTTTTTACATCTTTTACATGAGAGCTTATGAGGATGGATTAATGTGCTGGACTGCCACTGGAGGGCGCAATTTTCTGAAAAAGCACTAAAATTCATTCATTTTCTCACCCTCGCATATTTCCTTTTTTTGTGATTATTATTATTTACATGACAAAACACCACAAACACATATGACAGGTAGTATGAAGGACTAAAAAATAATGAGAGGCTAAAATTAACAAAAATGCTGATCTAGGAAGAAAGAAAAAAATGGGTTAATAAAAAAACAACAGTAATATGTGTGATTTATGGTGTTGCCAGGGGGGGGATTTAGTGATTTGTGGGCCCTAAGCAATTCCTACAGTAATATGCACCCATTGGATTTGTATTTATTTATTTAGCTGCCTTTTTCTTACACCACTCCGTCTTTTTTCTCCATTTTAATGCAATTATAAAATTTTTTAAGATTTATTTGCTTAAATTGAATTCCTAGCTAAAATTATTGAATAGACTTTTGGATTTGATTTTTATAACTAAATCTTCACCTGATTTGACTGCTGGACTGATCCATGATTGGAAGTGGGGGGACACATTTGCAGAGATGTGATAATCAGGGTGAATCTGTATTTGTTAGACACTCACAGAATAAAATATGTCACAAAATGCTATTTCATATAGTTTATAAAAACATCTAGGTATTTATTGGGGGCCGTCAAATTTCCTGGGGCCCTTAAGGCTGGTTTATACTTCTATCTCGAGTGAACCGGCACATACCTTGCGCGTAGTTGCAAGATGTCCTCGCTGCAGCCCGCAGCTTGATATCGTAGACCAGTGGTCACCAAACTTGTTCCTGGAGGGTCAGTGTCCTGCAGATTTTAGCTCCAACCCTAATCAAACACACCTGAACAAGCTAATCAAGGTCTTACTAGGTACACTTGAAACATCCAGGCAAGTGTGTTGAAGCAAGTTGGAGCTAAACCCTGCAGGGACATCAGCCCTCCAGGACCAAGATTGGTGACCCCTGTCATAGACGATCGTCAACTATGTAACGGACCTTGTACCGCCCTAAGTTTACGCTCATGCTACCATGATGGTTGGGTTTAGGGTAGGGGGAGGTGTAGGCGATCGTCAACCACGTAGCAGACCTGGTTAACTACGTCATCAAGCTGGGGGCTGCAGCGAGGACTGTCTCCATAGCTGTGCATTTATACTTCTGCATGCTGTTTGTGTTGCTCTGCATTAGCACTTCAGAAACGCTAGCTGGCAGTAGGTTTTTAAGTTCCTCTATGTCCAGTTTCTTTACTGGTGTTTGGACGTCAAACTTGCTCATTCAAAGGCGGGAACCGATGGACGTGCTTTAATCATAAGATAAACAAAATAAAAGTTTTCATCTGGAGCTCCTTTTCACTATACTCGACACTTGTAAACACTCATTCCATCGGCTCTCAGCACCGCCCACACTCGTCACAGCTACCCAAGAAGACCAATCACAGAGCTTGTTCTATGTGTTGTTGCGACGTGTAGTTACATTTTTTAAAGAGTGCAAGTCGACATCAGCCATGGCGAGCCTTAAGTGGCTTACTATTAAATCTGCCCCTGGGTGTTGCATGAAAAGACCATCCTGTCTTTTTTAAAGAGTTACGAATTTTGTTCATTCAGCACAAGTGAAGTTTTTTTCTTTTCTTTTTTTTAAAATTCAAATCTGAGAGATTTCTTGAAAATCTGCACATGCAGAGCTCTTTAAAATGTTCTTAAAGAGGTTAAAAAACCTGTATGAATCTGTCTGAGGAGACATGACTGGCTTAAATCATGAACAGATTTAATTTATTCAAATATAAATGCTAATCAGCAATGTTTGGTTGACGTGGAATGTTTAGTTTCTGTTTGCTGTTCAAAGTTAATATATGTGAATAAAAGCCCAATATAAATCTGTTCATCATTTTAAATGTGATTCTTCAGTAGAATTGGATTAAATCTCTTAATTTTTATAAAGAGTCAAGAGTTTTGGATGAAAAAACTATAAATAAAGGAAAAGAAATATGCCATATCTTTAAGTTCTACAAGTTGAGCAAAGGTAAATATTTGGAACAATAGTCAGTGATTCCTTTGTGTGTGTGTGTGTGTGTGTGTGTGTGTGTGTGTGTATATATATATATATATATATATATATATATATATATATATATATATATATATATATATATATATATATATATATATTTATTTATTTTTTTTCCTTCTTTTTTTTTGCTTCTTGTTTTTCTGTCCATTACAAGTCATATAAATGTATCTTTTTAGTCAAGTAAAAGTGAGGGAAAAGTCAAGGAATTTGACATTTGGTTTAGAGTGGGGAAAAAACAAATATGACAAGAAGAAATCATCATGGTAACCAATGACAACATTTTCATTTTGTGGTGAACCAAGGCAGCATTTACACTGCAGATCTTGATGGTCAATTCCGATTTTGTAACTGCATCCGATATGTTTGACAACCCGCTTACATAATCTCTTAAAAGTGGCTTGTGTTGTCTGCATTTACACTGCACCAGCAAAGACACAATGAACAGGGTAAAAACAGTGGGTGCCGACTGACGGTTGTGATAATAAAATGATCCATTACTGTAATGAATCGGTTTGAAGGTTGTTGGGTTTTTTTTTTATGCATGCATGCATGTACACTACTGATCAAAAATTTGGGGTCAGTTTTTTTTTCTTCTAATAATTAATTTTATTTAATAATTTACATAAAATTATTCTGTTCATCAAGGCAGCATTTATTAAATGTAAAAAAATATTAAATACGTATTTATTAAATAATTAAATATTTATTTATTACATATTGTATGTAGTTTCAAATTAAATCATTACTCCAGTCATTATGGCTCTTATTACTATTACGATTAATAATAATAATAATAATAATAATTAATATTAGAGTAATTTCTGAAGGGTCATGTGACTCGGAAGACTGGACTAATGAAACTGAAAATTCATCTTTAAAATCACAGGGATAAATGATTAAATTAAATGATCAACTACTTTTAAACAGTGATTTTATAGTGCAATATCATTTGACAATTTAACAATGTGTACTGTATTTTGGATGCAGCCTTGGTGAGCAGGAGAAATTTATTTTAAAACATTTAAAAATCCTACTGACCCCAAATGTTTCACCGGTAGTGTATAACCTTAAGCCCTATGCAATTTCTCTGTCTCGACACTGCTGCTAAGCATATTCATGGGCAAGTTAATTTGTTTGTTTATGACAAAGTTCTCATTTGATTTGGTACTTTTAATGTAGGCTTTTCAGCAGAAATGTGACTATCCCCCAAATCTCAACTCAACTTGACTGTTTTCCCCAGCTTTTCCAGCAGAGGTCACCGATGAAAGTGCTTCAAGCAAAACTACATACATACTTTGTTATACACTGCCCTTATGTGCTTTTGAACAGCCAACTACAATCATGTGCAAATGCAAAAGTGAGCTTTTCTTGAATAACCAGTGTTCTGCGTGCAGCTGAATGTGTCTTACCTGTTCAAGAAAGGGTCAGAGCTGTTGGTGGTCATGTTACGGGCGTCTTGGCCCATACCAGGTGAAGACACAGGGTTTTGGGTGCCGCCATCCTGCTCCATGCTGGTTGGCAGCTGGTTTCTGAGGGCGAGCTCCTGCACACACACACAAAACAAAAGAAACATGCCTCAAACCGTCATGAAGCAAGCAGACAGGGTTTGCAGGAACCGAACGGAAGCTTAGCGGAAGTCTGAATAGCTAATTTTTGTTGGAATTACTCCAAGTACAGATGAGAGCAGATACATTTTTCTACTGAAGAAAAAGGACAGAACAAACTATACTGGTTTTACTATGAAACCCCGCATACGTGCACAATGAACTATCAATGAGTTATGGGAAGTAAAGGACAAAAAAAAAAACTTAACCTACAAGTTTTACTTAGTTTCATGTGTGTGAGAAATAAAAGGCTTTTCCCATCCAACAAGTTCCTAGGAGTTACAAATCTGGTTATGATTTATCAATGGATTGTGTAAGACTGCTTACTTCAGGCCTCAGCTCAAATGAGTGGTTTAAAGAGACTCACGCGAAGGTGTGGGTTTATTGCACATCATTTAGTACAGAAGGGTCAGAGCTTTGATTTTATTACAGACTTCCTATGACTAATTGAAACTTAAATACTGTCACAATTTCTGCTGATTAAAGGGTGACTCAAGCACTGCTTATCAACACGCCATCCACACTGACCCTTTGACTGTTTGAGGGCACTTTACTCATCATAGCTGCTAATTATTCATCACATTATGTAAAAAAAACTCATTTAAATTAACTGACATGATTTTTTTGTATTCGTTTTAAAAATGTATGTATAATTGAGAGTAGTTTAATTTTATTCAGTATTAACATATTTTATTTGAATTTTTTTGCACAGCCATCTTAACTTTTATCATTTATTAGTGAATATTAAACATCTGTACTTAAAATGAAAATGAATTATTTAATAGCATCCAGAATATAGCTGTTAAAATAGTTGAGAAATTTATAGATATGCGTTTGAGTTTATTGTTAAGATTTGAATTATTGTGTAAAAGGTCTGATAACATTTCCATATGTCAAATAACAATATTGCCATTGAGATTTTTATTATTCATTATATACAGTGCTCAGCATAATAGAGTGTAGCCCATTTTATAAATGAATATTTGTATCTGTTTCTCAGTAAATATAGGCAATGTATTCTGGTGCATTTAAACAAAACAGATATATTTATTTAAATAATATCTTAGTCACCAAACTTATTTAGAAATTGAGAGATAATACGATTAAAATCAAAGCAAAATATTGCAAAAAAAAAAAAAAAAATCAATACAGTTTTCTCTTTTTTTTTGTTGCTCTTGATTTATTTTCTTTTTTAAATTCGTATTTATTATTTTTCCACAACATAAATTTGGGTGTGCTCATTTTTGGACCATTATCGTAAATTATTTTGTTAGATGAGCTCCAGAATTGGCCTCAGTACTGACTAATCTAATGTTTATGCACAAATATAACATTGTATAGCTTCCTATTAAAAATAAACAAATTTCAAAGAGAGATTTGTGAGAGGTGTGCTCATATTTGCTGAGCACTGTATTTCAGAGGGAAGAATTACACTTAACTGTGGTCATGCCATTTTATTGATTTTTTTTCTCAAAAATGGTATGACAGCAGCTTGTAATTGTTCATCTGAATGTCTCTTTCCTCTGATGGGAACATTGTATATAATTCAGGGGGGCTGATAATTCTGACTTCAACTGTATATATATATATATATATATATATATATATATATATATATATATATATATATATATATATATATATATATATATATATATATATATATATACATACATACACACACACACACACACACACACACACACACACACACACACACACACACACGCATATATATATACATATATCTATATATATATATATATATATATATATATATATATATATATATATATATATATATATATATATATATATATAGTAAATAATATTTTATATTATACACACACACACACACACACACACACACACACACACACACACACACACACACACACACACACACACACACACACACACACACACACACACACACACACACACACACACACACACACACACACACAAACAGAAATGGACAAAATTGTTGGTACATTTCAATTTTGTCCAGTCCACTTTCATAAGCTTGCCTTTTTTAACACTTCTGTTTACCCAAAATTCAAAATCAATATCTGATTTGTATTCATTTATTTTCAGTAATTTTTGATTAATAAAGACATAATTTTATTGACCACTATACTTTTTCTTTCTTTAATGGATGATGATGATCATAGTGTATTTTTATTGAATGCCATATCAGCATCCAAGGCTATTTTCATTTTTCTTTAACCTTTTGTCCACTATGTATGAAAATACCCTATATAAACAAATAAGAAAAATCCAGAAAATTGTCAAAACAACAAATATTTAATCGACAATTCATGGTTATTTAACCAAACACTTTCGTCTCTTTGCAATATTAGTTTGGGTATTATGCAACAATTATTACAACCAAAACATGGAATCATTTTTAGTTATTCTTTGCAGTTGTAATTTTATGTTCTAAATGCTCTAAAAACACTCTAAATACGTTTTTACACACAGATTTCAACATCTACTAATCAGTCAACCTTTAGCCAATTAAAACTATACATAAAATATAATGTTATTTAACATATAACATAAAAATCAATACAATAATAGAACTAAATCCTGCCCTACAGTTATCTTTAAAAAAAAGTGTCATGATATTGAAGTAAAACCGGTTGTGGAAGCAATTTTACATTGACTTTAATTGTCTGTGATTCATTACATAACACTGCTACAACATCAATTCATATGTATACATGTTGTGCTGCTCAGTGTTTAAATTGAGCTGTTTGTAGCCGCAGTCTGTCAGATCTCTGTTTATTTCGTTTTCCAGCAGGGGGGTCTACATGACTGACTCAACGCTGTGTTTACATTCCAAAGCAGGGGCAGCTAAAAAAGCTCCTCCTCTCCTCTGTATCATTTACTCTCTCAATACAATATCCATACAGCAAGGCTCTTATTTACTGATTTAAAGAAACTAAGTGTGACGGTTTCTTCATATGTTTGTCAGCTGCTTGACTAAGCAGCAAAGGGGACCAGAATTAATGCCAATATACTAATATGTCTGTCTTAGCAACCTTTATAATTACACCATTAGTGCACTGCATATGAAAATACCGAACATAAAGGGTGAGTACATGCGCTACATCCATCTTGCATGTCAAGACAGAAGCTACGTCTATATGACATCATTGTAGCCAAAAACGTAATCACTTTCCCTCTGTATGTTTACAAGACAGTGTTTTCAAAACGATCTACATTTACACATCCATTAAAATGACTAAAAATGTTGTATTAGGTGTGCCAGGTCAGTATTTGGTGGTGTTACGTATTGTGAAACAAGTGATGACTTTAAGTCGGTGGATGCATGTAGGACTTTGCTGTGTGTGTATGATGTAATCGCCGCCATTAGTTGAAATGTAAAGTAAATCTACACTTTGCTGTGGATTGAGCAATAACACATGCACATATTTCGCCATTGTTTTGTACTGTATGTTTGTTTGTTTTGCTCTTGTCTTTAATCAACACCTCCCTTAAGATGTATGATGCACTCATGTGACATCGTTTTCAAAGACTCTTGGTTTTGGGTGTTTTCATGAACATTTCACAAACTTCTACTTTAAAAGTGAGTTTCAGCAGTGGTGGAAAGAGCACTGAAAAATCTTACTCAAGTAAAAGTACCAACACTTGTTCAAAAATGTAGTACAAGTAGAGTAAAATTATCTGTTGTAAATATTACCCAAGTAGTTAATACGAGTAAAAGCCCTTTTAAAAGTACTCAAGTGTAGTGAGTATTACCATGTAAACGGCTCATGTGTTTACATGCAATTTGAGCACTGATGTGTAAACGTAATATTCTGTAGTGCATTAGTAATTGTTTAAGGGCATTTGGTGGTTTCAGTTCTCATACAATAAACATCCATCTTCTCATCAATGATATGCAGTCTATAAAGTCTCTAGATCATTGCATGTAAAGATTTTAGACATCTTGCACTTTTGGTGCTTCCAAACAATTTGTTGCATATATGAAGCACCAATGTCTTACGGTTGTTTAGTGTGATGCAGTTTACTTTCAATGTGCGATTTGACTGGACACGAATCACAGAACTGATTAATCTACTTTAGCCAATCCTCTGTGAGAAGAAAATGAGGTAGAGATTGCAGGTTAAGGGAAAAAAAAGGAGTAGAAGTACCAATATAGCCCTAAAAATGTACTCAAGGCAAAGTAAAAGTACACTTTTTTTTTCAAACAACTTAATAAATTACAATTTCTAATAAAATGACTTAATTACAGTAATTTGAGTATTTGTAATTTACTTTACACCACTGAGTTTCAGTCACAGTCTTGCTTTTCACTAAAAACATTGTGTAAACAGCCCCTGAATGTTCTGACTGGTGTGTGTCTGACCTGAGGTCTCTGGCGAAGGAGCTCTTGTTTGATCCTCAGTCTCTCCTTCTCTATGTGGATCTGCTGCAGTCGGATGGGGTTGTTTCCACTCATCACTCCACTCTGTGGGCTGGAGGGCAACTGGGAGCCTTGCTTTACTGGGGCACTCTGGGAAATTCGCTGCTGGTTCATTGCTGAGGACATGAAATTAATTGTGTTTATTAATTATTGGCACAAAAAGTACATTGAGGTATATCAGACTTGTTTACATTACACTAATTATCTCACAAACGTATATGGCACAGGTGTCAAACTCAGTTCCTGGAGAGCCGCAGCTCTGCACAGTTTCGTTCCAACCCTAATTAAACACACCTGATCAAACCTATTTATTCCATCAGGCTTGTTTTAAACCTACAGGTAAGTGTATTTCAGCAGGGTTGGAACTAAACTCCAGGAATTGAGTTTGACACCACTGGTATGTAGAAATGTGCTCATCTACAGCAGTCAACATGTTAAGTCGGGATAATAGTTGAGCAGGAGCTACAGCTCAGAATACACACGACTTGTGGAGTCACTACAGAGATTATTGTTTTTAAGGCTTGTGACTTTGTAAGCATATTAAGAGAGTAAAGAGTTTCAGGCACAAACGTTTGTACTGTAACTTTAATAAAGATTGATTTGATTTAATATTTAGAAAATGAAGGCTAGGCAGTGCTATTTTTACATTTTACTATTCAATTTCTGCACCTGAAAACTGTTAAAAATAAAAAATTGCAAATAAAACACGAACATTATTTCACTTGCTAATTGATTTATACTGGTTGACTAATTTATTTTATTTTTTTTATTATATTTTATGCATAATTGACGCTCCTGTAAAATCATCCCAATCAATTTAAATGAATAAAATGTTTCCAAATAGGGAAATTTAAGACATCTGGTGAAATTGTGTTCATACCGCAAAATAAAAAAGAAAAGCACAGAAAAGCTAAATACCGCAAATATGTAGTTAATTCACATGGCTGTAAAATAAAATAAAACATTCATTGGAGGGGCTTTATAATTATTAGATAAAAGAATAGTAAAGTAAAAGAACAATCAAATATTTATTTACAAAAAAATGGAAAATAGGTATGCTGATATGTTTTTAGAAAATTTTGACTGCATGTTTTTAAGGTATTAAATGATCAGGCACCGTCTTAATCCTGACTTATACTTTCGACTTGAGCCACATGGCGGACATCCGCTGACTGAGCGTGCACCTCACGAAATGGAAATTGTATACTTGGCTTTTATACTTGATGCGTTTGCCGTTGTGATAATCTTTACAATGTCAGGGGGTGGCCAAAAGAAACCTATCGTAAAATTAGACAGATAACCATAGAAGTAGGAAGTTTCCGGAACTACATCATATCAATAATATCATTCAAGATTTTCAAACAGTTCTACCAATTAAAGCTTATTAAAATATTAAAGACAACAGAACATGGGTTGCTCAACATATATATATTTTTATAGGAAGAATAAACCATTATCACCAATAGAGTAAAAAAAAAAAACAGAGCATCAGTATGTTAAAAACCATTAAATATTCTTTATCAGTTTTCAAATAAATTATTTTTTCCTTAATTATTGTTTTGTACCTATAAGATTATTTTATTCAAAATGAATGATGAAAAAACACATTCCTGTAATTAAATAATCTGTTTTGCCTTTAACAGACTTCAGGTTTTTCCAAACTTTTACAAAATTGGTCCTCATTTCCCACTGCTGTTGCAATTTCTAGCCAAGAATTATTGGCCATCTGATTATCCTTATGATCACGCATGGATGGATCATGAAGGTGTCTGTACAGTAGTGAATGTTTCAGACAAAATCTCTTCAAAATGATTCATTATTCAACTCAAATAAAACACTATGCTGCACAAACTGTTCTGCCTTTGTGCAATCATGTCGCACGCACCAAAAGCAAACCACCAAATGTGACATCGATGACGTCACATTCGCTGCGCACACTAAAGCGAACTAGTGGACGAGTCGAGTATAAACCAGTTTTATTTTCGTAACATTAATGCTGTTAAAATTACTGGCAGATGTTTAAGGTCTTCAAAGCAGAAAATGTCCCCAGAAGTCCCCAGATCAAACTAAAGAAAAAAGGAGACCGAGCTTTTTCTGCAGTTTTGTGTTTATCGTCAGCATTTTTCTAGATGTTTTTACGCATTTAAGCCCAAGCAATTTTCACTGGCAACGAGCAGAAGAGTATGCAAAATCACACTTTGATGTTAGATCGCACTTCGTGACAAAAAGAAATACCCCAGTGCACAGGGTGGCGCTACACAACTTTAAGCTTCAGACACCTGCTTGTAACACAGAAGAAGAGAGAAAGTTTACACACTTGTTGTTAAAGCCTGTTTCTCAATTCCAAGAACGGACTTGTGTTCTTGTGAAGACCGGTCTTGCCAAGTGACTTAAGAAGAACGAACTCGGGAGACCGCGAGAACAGGGAACACGTCGTGTGAGAAATGAGATGCTGCGTTCTTCCTGGTCACATAACCCTCATGCATTCATAACTGAAAATGATTTAAACATAACAGCATTCATACAACGATTTATTGTGTTTCCCCTTTTCACAATATATACTATGCATAAAGACTTTACAAATATATGTTGCACAATATAAATGAAACTGATTTTAATATGAGTTTCAGCAAATTTACACCCATCATTTAGGGAAACTCCTGAGATAAATAAGTTTTATCTCTGAACTTTTATAGTAAATCTATATAAAATGCTGTGCTTCCCACCTCCAGTTGCAATGACTTCTGGGACTTCTAGAGCGAGTGCTGCGCTAAAATCTCCATCGATGCGTCATCGATATCAAGAACACATTTGGGAACTTTCTCATGTCCTCTGTACTTGCGTTCTTGAGTTTTGGAACTGAACTTTTGCAGTTGATAATAATGTTACACGAGGACGCAAAATCGCTGATGAACGCATACTGAGAAACAGCCAAAGTTACTGGCGATTGGAACAAGCATGGATGGCATGCTATACGTTCATATTGCCTCGGCATCTTCTTTAATGTGCGCCAGCATTGACAGTTTTGTGCTTGAGCGCCTCCAAGTGTTGTGTACTGTAATTTTAACTGCTCCGTGAACATGAACAACCAATCTGATTGAAGGTTTTGATGCGATGATCAGATTGGTACCCTTTATTTAGTCACGAGGCATTAAACGTCGACTAAAAACGTGAGCAAAAAGCATTCCAGTGTGAACAGGCCTTTAGAAAAAGCCTTTTAATTTGTTTCTACGATATGCATTTGATGTTTAGTGCTATGTTGGTTGTACTGTATCCTGTTTTATTTGTTGTTGCTTATCTTTTGATAATTTTTTAGCCCAAGGTGTGTACAGCCCAATGATTAGGAACTGTTTTATTATGCTTTGTAAAGAAAAGTTAAGTCAACATTAAAACTTAAATTGTAGAAAGAAAAGTTAGCTAATAGTTTTATTCAGATCTGTAATATAATCTTTTTTTTTCTTTTTGCCAATTTAACATTAAACAACTTTGTTATATTTATTTGTAACTTCATAAATCACCTGAGATCAGTCTACAATCATTAAGAAGCCTAAAAGATAAGGGATCTCACCCAAAGGGTGTCATAGGCATTGGTATGTATACTACACAGGGTTTAGGAAAGACCTATCAATTCAAATGAATAGAGCAATGTGTTTTGCCGCAGACGCAAACACAGAAACAAATGTTTTGGACCGTAGGAGGTGGGGTGTTACAGTAATTGGACCAATGAAAATCGGTGTTTACTTATGCGCTGGGGCCACCAGTGACAACAAAGCCGCGATGGTGCTGGCGTTGTCATGCGCAAGGGAGCCCCGTCTTCCCTGCTTATCCTCATCACCATTCAATCAGAGAGTGTTTACACTACCTCAGGCCTGAATGAGTCTCCGCTCTCCTCTCACCATGGGAATCAGATCAGAGACTCACCACGCCTCACACACACACCGCAAACACCCTCCCCCACCCTGCCCGAGGCTTGGAAGAGTGTGTGGGAATGTGTGTGAGCACAAGTGGGGGAGTGTGTGTGTGTGTGTGTGTGTGTGTGTGTGTGTGTGTATGTTTGTTTCTCTTTAAAGACTCTTATCTCGCATAGATATGGGTTTGTTGAAGGCAAATGATGGCTCTGGTGGAGCAGTAATGACTGATCTCTGACCAGAAGTGACCAGTTAATGGGGTAATTCACCCAAAAATGAAAATTTGCTCACTGTTTGTTCACCCTCAAGGGGTTCCAAAGCTTTAGGAGATTTCTTAATCTGTTAAAGACTAAAGAAGATTTTGAAGAAAGCTCAAAACTAGTAAATAGTAGGAATAACAAACACTATGGAAGTCAACGTTCACATGTTTTCAGCTTTCTTCAAAAGATCTTCCTTGTTGTTTAACAGAAGAAAGAAACTCAAAGATTTAAAACAAGTAAAGGACGAATAAATGATGACAGAAATTTGGGGAGAACTACCCCTTTAATATTTGCTGATTTTTCATGGCTAGTTTTGTTTCGTCTGCGATTAGAGACACAACATCAACAGTAATAAAAATGGTTCTCAGGTCTGGATTTCCCTGACTAGTCTGTACTTGTCTGCTGTAGAGTTTCTGTGGGCATCTCTCTTGGGAAACTCCATACCACAGCACGAAGATGAAACACAAACAAGTCTTATCCATGGGGTTGAATGACTCAGTGTTGCATAAGCACAGCAGAACTAGAGGGTTGTGCCATGGACTGTTCTCTTCTCTTCTGAACCAACATGTGGAGGTGGAGGAATCGTTCCAGAAGAACACAAAAAAAAAAGAGAGATAAAAGTTCAGATTGACGTAGTTTGCCCGTCTACACAACACTGAGTCATAAGTCTTCATATCAAGCCATCTTCTAAAGGTGCCAGCCAATAGCAGCTCACTTTTCTTTTCAGGAGAGAGCTGGAAGAGTGTAGGGAAATGTTGAGAAATGCAGGACCTTTGAAGTCTTTGTAAATATTGATTTAACAGGTTTGTTGTATAAAAGCCATGCTCAAGTTGCGTTTCTAGTTAAGAGATAAGTGCCAAGGAGAAAAGGAAAGAGTCAATCAGTGTCCAGAAGAAAAGCCTCTCTATATCCTATCATACACAAACCTCAGTGGGTCACACAAAAGCATGCTGAGAGCTGCCGGAAGCCAGCGTGAGGAAATTCAGCTGTGACTAGTGTGTAGTAGGAGACCAGTTGAAAGCAAGATGGCAGCCGTATCACTTACAAGTGGAAACAGCAGGTGGTATATTTATACATCAAAGCTCGGAGACTTAGGCAGTTTTTATTAGTGATTACTGCAGTGAGAAAGGCAAATGTGTTTCTGTTATTTGGGACTCAAGTAACACTAAATTATATTATCTACAAATATTACAGTTAAACAAAGGTTCTTAGACTTTTCTTGCTCTCGGAATATGTAACATTTGATCAGTTTTCTTTAACAACATTTTATTTCACGTCCTAACAGCAGATGCAGTCACACCATCTCAAAATTATTATTATTATAATTTTTTTTTTAAAAGAGAGATCATGTTCTTGTAAAACTTAGTTTCAATGTCTGAATGTCAAGAGGTATCTCAATGACTAACCAAATGCATTTCAAGGTGAAAAGGAGGCAGCACACACTTGGGTGTAGCCAAGTTTGACGGGGCCTGGTAGGGAACATGCTAAAACCCACCTAGAACTAGCCATATATCACTGCACTCCAACTCATCTGAACAAGCTAATCATGGTCTAAGGTGCCATTTACACTAGTGTGTTTTTGTTTTAAAATGCAGTTTGTAATGGTTATGCCTGCTCTCCACTGTACTCCGACATCTTCAAACTGAGAACAAAGAGCCTGTTTTAGTGGATGCAGTTTGAGTTTGGAAATGTGGCTATCCACAATCCCCTTGTGACTGGTCTTCTGAACTATTCTGCATCTTTCCCTGATTTGCCAAGGCCTGGTTATATGAAGATTACAACCAGTAGATGGCAAGTTTGGATGCCGGTAAATTATGCACATATTAATAATAATAATAATAATAATAATAATTCCTTACATTTGTTTAACATTTTTCTGGACACTCAAAGTGATTTATACAATTTTGGAAAGAATCTTCTGCTTCACCACCAGTGTGCAGCATCCACCTAGATCAGGGGTGTCCAAACTCCTGCAGATTTTAGCTACAACTTGCTTCAACACACCTGCAAGGATGTTTCTAGAATGCCTAGTAAGAGCTTGATTAGCTAGCCTAGGTGTGTCTGATTGGGGTTGGAACTAAACTTTGCAGGACACAGACCCTCCAGGACCGAGTGTAGACATCCCTGACCTAGATGATGCCACTGGAGCCATATTGTGCCAGAACGCACACCACACACAAGCTGACTGATGTAGAGGAGACAGAGTGATGAAGCTAATTATGATATGGGGATGGTTAAAAGGGCATGATGAACAGAGGCCAGTGGGCAAATTTGGCCAGGATGCCGGGGTTAAACCCCTACTCTTTTTTTTGAAGGACATCCTGGGATTTTTAATGATTCAGGACCTCGGTTTAACGTCTCATCCGAAAGATGGCGCTCACTAAGCAGTATATAATCCCCATCAATATACTGGGTCGTTAGGACCCACACAGACCACAGGTCTCACTAACGCCACTTTCGGCAGCAACCTAGCTTTCCCATGTGGTCTCCCATATAGGTACTGACCGGGCGCAGCCCTGCTCAGTATCAGTGTGTGACCATGTGAGAATTGCAAAGAGCTAGCTGCCGGCAGAGAGCTACATGCCTAGAGTGTGTGAATAATCACAGATCAATCAGATTTTAGCAAGTTTTATTCAAAAACAAAAACGCACTAGAGGGTTACTAGAAATCTACAGGTAAATGAGTTTTTCAAAATTGGAGTAGATCCGTGGCTGTCCAGGACTGGAATTGGCAATCCCTACCCTAAAACCACAAAACAGCTTAGCAACAACTACCTCAGGAAAAGCTAAATCCATGAATGCACTGAGAGACCTTTGAATGTGTACCAATGATATCACATTTGTCATCCCGATTCCCAATAAGGCAAGCGCCTTGGGAGTCATGAAGTGTTTATGCAATGTGCATGGTTGTGTGTGTGTGTGTCTGCTCTGGAAAAGATGAGTGCTTCACAAGAGCATGACATCACTTGGCACTTGCCAACAAGGTGCCAACTCCTGCACTTGAGTAGTATGATAATCCAAGCCTGCAGCACATGACCGATAACCCAAGGTTCCAGTTGGCCTTTGTGCTCAAAAACTACAAGTCTGCAAGCCTAAGGGCCAGGTGTAGTGTGAAATGCATCATAAAGTCGCTTGTTGAACTCTCAGACCAGACCTCACAGCCTGTTCACCACCTCCACCAGTTTATTCTATGGGCTCTCTTCCTTTTTCTCCCATTTTTCCCTTTCTTTTTCCTCTTCCCTTCCCCCCTCTCTGGCTCTGCCTCCGCCTGCCCCCTTTCCTCCCTCTCTCTCTCTCTCTCTAACATTGGGTCTCTTTGACTGAAAAGGTCTGGAACAGATTAGGAGCAGAGCTGCAGCATCGAGAGGCCTGGCACCGACTCAAGTCCGTCTAGATGTGCAGCTGAGAACAGTTCTGCCTGTGCTGGGCCTCACGCGGGGTGGGAAGGGGGGGTTAGACAGAACGAGAGAATGGCCAGACTTCAGTTCTCTGTTAAAGGAGTACAATCCCATTCTACTCCCAGCTCGAATTACCAAAGTGTCTCCAATGGCAAGCAAAGACCCAGACGAGACAACATGTCAGGTTAGCAACATATTTAATGGCTTCTCTGCAGGTCTACCACTGCAAGAAGAAGCCGATGTTCTCAAAGTTGTGTTGGCAGGATAAAATTTGCCCAAACTTCAACAACAACCTCAAAGAGAGTAGCGAAGGTCATTAAAAAAATGCAGATACAAGCAGTTACATAAAGCTTGCAGGAACACCCAAACGTTTTCAACATGAGGCAAGGAATGAGTTAACCATGTCAACCCCTCTGGTTGTTCTCCCCCTCACATTACGTCTGTAATTCAGGGGCCCACCAGGCTTGTCCGCTGAACACTTATAAATCTTCAAAGGACTTCACCCACAAGAGACGACCCCCCCCCCTCCTCCTCCTCCTTTTTGTCTTTCGTTCTTTCTCTCTCTCCTTCTCCTGCCGTACCCAGCCCTGCATAGACTGTTTACCACTTTAGCCACAAAGATTTTTGCGCAAGGTGTACATTAGCTCACAAAAATCTAAGCAGAGTATTTTGGTCAAAGATTGGGCAAAACAAGCTTGTCCAAACATGAAGGAGATAGTGAGACCTAGTCCCGTAGGATATCTCCATTGGGATAAAGGGAAAACACCTGAAGCGCGAGTAACTCAAAGTGACATAAGCAGAAGCCTTCATCTCTTTGTAAGCCTTACGTGCTCATAGAAAGAGATTAAAGAGAGGAACTGAAAAGGGTAGAAAAAGGACAAACATCCCAGACTGACAACCTTTCGGTGAACCATTTATCTCGACAGCGAAAAAACAGATGATTAGATTAACGTGACTATTCCACTGCTTAGATATGTTTGGTCGTCTCCTATGGATTATGGATTCATATCTGAACAGGGGATTTAGGAAACGGCATAATCAGATGCAGTTTGAGCTAGTTCGCTAGTGTGTGAGTAAAAGGGATCACATAGCAGAGTCCTGAGTGTGGAGCAGTTTTGGCTAACCTCAGTATGAGTCACAGGAAGTAGGAATTGTGTGCCGCAAAAACAAACACTCTCACTCACTTTCTAATGAACACATTGTCATGGAGCAGATACCTACACTCTGTAATCAGCATACTGTAATGATAAAGCAATAAGGAACAGCTCTGTAATTTTACCACCACAATGGAATCAAGTTCAGGGCTTTGAGGACCTGAAATCATGAAGTGATTTGATTTCCGGTCTTCATAGTTAAAGGAAAAACATTTTTTTGAAACAAAAAGAGAAACCAAAAGTAATATTTCGATTTTTAAATTTGGCTAATTGAATTGGCTATGGGCGTTACGGTGGCACAGTGGGTAGCACGATCGCCTCACAGCAAGAAGGTCACTAGTTTGAGCCTCAGCTGGGTCAGTTGGCATTTTTGTGTGGAGTTTGCATGTTCTCCCCGTGCTTGCGTGGGTTTCCTCCAGTTTCCCACACAAGTCCAAAGACATGCGGTATTGGAAATTTGGTAGGCTTAATTGTCCATAGTGTACATGTGTGAATGAGAGTGTATGGGTGTTTCCCAGTGATGGGTTGCAGATGGAAGGGCATCCACTGCGTAAAACATATGCTCGATAAGTTGGCGGCTCATTCCGCCATTGCGACCCCAGATTAATAAAGGGACTAAGCCGAAAAAAAAAATTCATGAATGAAAGAAACGGCTATGCCTATTTTTGCTTAGTGAACTGACAGCACTGCTACTGATATGTTATCGGTCTATATCTTGTGAATGAAACAGATTCGTAAGTTAAGCTCTCCAAACTATTTTATTATACTTTTTTTGTTAAATCTAATACATCACTGTTCATATCGTTTATTTCTTTTATTAAATAGCAGCAACAGCGTCATGGAACGAGTCCAATGTTCGGGCCCAATTTATTATATTTTAATTTAATTATTCTCATTTTTTAAGCTTACCGAAACGCGGGTCAAGTCGTGGGTCCAGCCAAGAGGTGGTTTTGTTCTTGTGATTGATGTAGTAGATTTCTCCTTCTGAGGTAATAGCTTGTTCCCACCCGTCAGGAAGAGGACCTGAGAGAGAACAGTCAGGATACAATTAAAGGGACAGTTCTGTCAAATTCTGTCATCATTTACTCACCCCTTTACTTGTTCCAAACCTGTTTGAGTTTCTTTCTTCTCTTGAACACAAAAGAAGATTTTGTTTTTTTGAAGAAAGCTTAAAAGTTGGAACTATTGACCTCCATAGTATTTGTTTTTTTCCTATGGTTGTCAATGCTTTGCAGCTTTCTTCAAAATATCCTCTTCAGTGTTTAACAGAGTAAAGAAACTCATAAAGTGAGTAAATCTTCATTTTTGGGTGAACTATCCCTTTAATCATCCAGCACCATCTGAAATGATCAATTTAAGATTTGTTTAAGAACAGTTTGTTTTCATCCTGCATTTTCCCCCACATCACACTTCCTTATTCAACTCCATAGCTAGCTAAACTTTCGTTCCTGAACTTTTATTGCTACTAGAAACTAAAAGCACCACAGAGAAAGATAAGTGATGTGTACAGATAAGAATGACGTGCGTTTGAAGCTTTTCGGAGATGGAGATATTGTGCAGGCATAGTAAACTGTATGCATTACACATAAGGAAATGACATGACTTGACAAGTTATAGTATGGAACATTCTGTTTTCGGTTTGACTGACAGTAAAGCAGTAAAATAGATCTTCATGATTGCCAATCAATAGCCGGGTTTCCTATCTAATGTAAAGCAAATCTTTTCAAAGTTTGGAAAAAAGGAAAAAAAAAAATCAGTAAAATAAGTGCATTGCCATTACGTTGTTTGACCGGCTGACTGTTTTGGTTACCAATAGTAGACAATGCAAGCATAAAGAGTTGTTCAGACTAGGGCTGTGCGATTTGGGGAAAATATCTAATTGCGATTTCGATTTGATTTGCGATTTAATTTTGTAGAGTTTGTAGCTTCGGCTCAATAATCTGCATTGTAGATTCTTACTGCTAAAATGCAGTGAGTTTTAGTAATAAAGGAGCTGAAAGACATTAACCAAGTTGGAGACTTTTGTTCAAATTTGTTTAAAATATTCAGAAATTAAACACTTATTTTTCTTTAGAGCACACAGTAGTGAGTTATGGCATTAGTTATCTCCTGGTGCCTTCATGATGTTTTTTCATATGGTGTAACAGCTTCAAAAAACTCTGAAACTGCACTTTGCTGTTGCTAGCTACTAGATTGAGCATCATTGACAATACTTTTAGTTGACTTTTTAGCAAAACACTCCAAAACACACCCTGTGGTGCTTTTTTAGGTGCTGGTTGTTGCATTTCCTCGTGCTGTGGCAACAATTCTGCGACAACTCTTACAAATTACCTATTTTTGTTCGGTGTCTGTGACTTTAAAACCCATATTATTGACATGCTGTTTTTCTTTGATATGAATTAGTATATTAATGCTTCTGAAGCAGCAAATGGCATCATCCCACTCGTCTGCGCTTTCCTGTTTGTTTGTTTTATTATGGGTTTTCTGGATATTTTGATTGTACAATTCTGATCTGGCAGAATGAAAGTGTGCTCTGAATTGGCTAGTAAGACTGTCACAAACAGACGGCAATCACGCATTTGCTCTGGGTGAGGCAAATTATATATTTCATATCACAGCCTCTTGCGATTAGCTAATGGCAATGTTTAAAATCAATTCGATTTCGGTTCATCACGATTGCAAATCGATTAATCGCACAACCCTAGTTCACACCATGCACGATAACTATAAACAATTTTTATATTTTATAATGATAAAAACATTTCACTTTTTTTTTTTTTAAATAAGAAAAAAAAAAATAGCAAGAGTTCAGACCACAACTATTATGATAAAACTGTTGAGAAAAAATACAGATGGGATCACTTTCAGAATTGTTTTTTCTCAGCTAATAAATGATAAAAGACCTTAAGTCAGTCAGAATCCCCTGAAATACAAAGCAATCGTGCATTTTAAAGCTACAGACGACATTGTGAAGACGCACTGCTTAATGTTAAGCCTTCTTTTCAAACATTGTTTAACTATCTAAAAATAATTTTGTATACCATGGGAAAGAATGATAATACATGAATGCTTTGCAAGACAGGCTAGCAACCCGAAGTATAAAAATAAAAAATTCATTTAGTTTGTGTTACTTTTTTTAAAATGCTGAGAAAACAGTTTGAGTTGTTTTTTATTCCACTACGCTGACTCTGACAGCTAAATGAATTTGATTAATAAAACATTTTTAAATAAACTTTACAGGAGCTGGATTCACTGGTCGGATGCGCTAGTAGCACACTGCTGGTCACAAGGGGGTAATGCAGAATGAAAAGCACAAACTAAAAATAATGTATTTTTCTCGTTTGTAAGTATGGACGCAAAATATAGTTACTGTTCTATTTATATTTATAGTTATCATGCTTGGTGTGAATGGGTCTTAATGGTATCACGTGAGTGTAAATGTCGGCAAATGCGTTTCCCATCACCCATTATTTAATAACCCTTTTTCGCAAAAGTACAAAACCACCTCAAGCGAGCGTAGAGACTTTTTTTTGTGAATTTAGAGATTTCTTTTGAAATTTGGCATTTCCATCACTCGTTTTCATGTTAAACTTTAAAATGTACATTAACAAAGAGTGATAGAAACCCAGCTGATGATGTATGCTTCTGTTGAAGACATCAACCTGCATTTCTCAATGTATTTTTAAAGCAATCCTGTTTAAACAACTCCATCCATAATTTCACCAATAATTGGATCTATCCATACTCTCTCCATAATTTCACTTCATTAATTATCAAATTGTGCCAATATATCATTATATTGAGTGATATTTAAAAGCACTTTATTGTACATTTTGATTTGAGGTGATCAACCGATCAATCTAGTTTTCAGGACTCAAAAGAACGACATTGGAGTTTGAAGGAAACGCCTTAAAACCCTGCTCTCGTCTCAGTTTCTTTTAAACCTCCTTTGAATCGAATAACCTCGGATCTGAACATCCAGGTCACTGTTGTCACTCCAACCAGACAACTCCACCTAATCATCAGCTGCCATTGACATGCATTCATTTGCATTTGTCTGCCTTGATAAAGTTTCTGTGTTTGCTGAGGTAGAGGCGTGTTTGGGTGGGATGTAAACAGAGACTGCTACACCCGCAGAATTACCATGAGAATGCTGGGGCTGAGAGTGTAGTTTTTAATATGAAATGAGTGTCTGGAGCCGCTGACCTGAGGCTGGGTTCATGATGTTCTGTTGCTGCACAGGCACTGGGCTGGCTGGGGCGGCCTGGTTCATCTGAAGGAGAGCTTTACGTGGGTCCTGCCAGGTGGTCGTCTGGTCATTATGGCTAAGGGGAGACAGAGACATACATAATCAGGACAGTTAAGCATAACTATGAGTAGCTTTGTCTTTCATTTGAATGAGCTGCATCCTTGCTTGGACATAAGTGGTTTAAGTTTAAATCTTGAACACATGAAAATTTAAAACAATTTTTTAATATTATAATACTTTTGTGATTCTATTAGTTATTTCTTTCAAGTTTATCCTTGCGATTTAAAATCTTTAACACATACTATATATTCACAAATATATACTATTTTTATAGTATTTTGCAGACAATACTAAAGGTATCTCAAGTGTCATTATTGTACAGGATGTACATCAATGACACAAATTAGACAAACACCTTAGAATTATAAGGTTCTATCTGTCATTTAAAAAAAAAAGTTTTACATTCATTCATTCATTTTCTTGTTGGCTTAGTCCCTTTATTAATCCGGGGTCGCCACAGCGGAATGAACCGCCAACTTATCCAGCAAGTTTTTACGCAGCGGATGCCCTTCCAGCCGCAACCCATCTCTGGGAAATGTTTTACATTTTAAAACTTTTGATTTTAAAAAAAACAAAAAAGGTTTTTAATCTACAAAGTTGAGCTCTGGCTTGGCTCTATAACAGGGGTGCCCAAACTTTTTTGCATGAAGGTCCAAAAACCAAATATCATTGATAGCCATGGGCCGAAGATAAACATATCTTTGATTCCTATATCATTCATTATTGTTATTTTCAGTCCCTTTATTAATCTGAGTTCGCCAAAGCGGTACGTTTGTAGTGTGAGTGCAAAACGCGCGAGACGTGACTTTTAAGGGACTGTTTCATATGGTTTTATTAATCATTCTTACTGTTCAGTGAACGCAAACTGCCGTAGAATATTAAATACACAAACCCCTTACTGCACGACAGCTGCGCGCCTTCAGCAGACCTCATTCCTGCAGCACGAGGGCTTTATGATTGTTTATGAGCGCCAAAAGTGGCGGATCTGTTCGGCGAAATATCTGACTGCGTGTCCCCGCATCCCTAAGGACTGTTTTTGGCGAAATATTTGACTGCATGTCACTGCATATCAAATGACTGAAACAATATAACTAGAGAAATCTCCGCTGTGCTGCTGAGTGACAGTGCTTCTCACTGAACAGCGCAGCATCAATGACGCAAGCGTGCCCAGGCCCGATTGTGGTGTGAGTGCGGGCCGTCGGGGGAGACGGGAGGGAGGACAAGCGTGCTTTGGCCCGGTTTGAGGCAACCGTACCTAGTGTGAGTACGGCCTTAGGATCTCTGTCATGTTCATGTATGAAAGAGAACTGTTATACACATATTATTTGCTATATGGAATGCAAAAACGATCTCAAAGAACGCAGATACAACCTTATAATTCCAAGGTGACAAAATTTTTTATCTTTTTCAGACAATATACAATTTTTAACTATTTATTATATATAAAATACTGAACTATTATGACAATTTTTCCTTCGTCAAAATATTTTATATACTTTTTTAGTTCAATTATATTAAATGCATTTATTTCACATATGGACAGCTCAGTCCTTCACAAACATTCTTGCAAAGAAACGATTTTATTTCTTTCTATTCTGCTAAAAAAAAAAAAAAAAAGACAATTTTTTGGTGTGTATAACACATACAGCACAAATGTAGTCTAGGCAGGCAGCTCACCAAGTTCCAAGACACACTCTATGTCTAAACATTGCAAAGATTCATGGAAATTAAAGACATATTAACAAAGGTGCGTCAAGGGCAGTGCGCTGCAATATAAACCACAGTTATATATTCCACACCGGTTTATTTTGTTCAAACTGAGCGCTCAGATAAAACTCCCAGCGAGTGGAACTTTTAATAGATCTCTGTAAACAACTGAAGGCCAATTCATTTGGACAGCATCTCAGTCCTTTAATCTGCATAAGCAAAATAAAGCAGCAACCAAACATTTCCAAAGCCTCCTGCAAGCAAGTGTAAATGATGGTCTGTCCTAAAAGCAGTGAAACTCCCATTCATTTCGTCAGCCCTGCCTACTAAAAATAGGCTGTTATGAAAGTTTATTTCGTAAACTTTACAATTGCCACCCACTCTCCTGTCAGATTTGCTGATGTATTTCTGTGGAGGAGGGAGTGTGGATAACTGTAGGTCGCTTGGTAAACTTTGACCCCGTTTACATGCGATTTGCCTACATGCAGTGGATTGTAGCAGGGTCATCTGCACATTTAGTCACTGATTTCTGTGTAAGGCCAGTGATGCGTAACACAGTTACTGGAAAAGGCATCAACAAGTCTGAAAGGAGAGACTGAAGCCAGACTTACACTCTTCTGTTTATTCAGATTGCAGACAGCAAGGTGGCAGCGAGAGCTGTTCTGTTTTCTCTTTCGCTGCAGTTTATCACTTAAAGGTTAAGCAGGCGAGGCTTTATAAACTTCAGTATCCAACAGACAAAGGAAACAAAATTAAGGGGACAGTCCTTTACTCAACCTCAAGTGGTTCCAAACCTGTTTAAGGCTACATTTACATCACAACAGTATAGGCAACAACAGAAACGCTTTTCCATTGCATTTTGAAAAACTACACAACAACATTTTCATATTAATCCACATTTACACATACCCGTGAAAACGACCAAAATGCTGCATTACATATGCTAGGTCAGTATTTGGTGCAGTCACCTTGCTAGTAAACACGTGTTGGGAAGGGACAATGTGCTGTTCGACATATATAATTTGCCGTTTATGTAACATGAGTCTCCAATTTTGGTTGTACTGTTAAGTAAATCCACTCTTTTCTGATGAAAACTCCATCATGGTTGTGTTTGTTTGTGCCTGCCTTTATTGCATGTGCATGACGTCTTTGTTTTAGAACACTTTAGTTTCTGGCTGTTTACATGGACATGACAACAGCAGCATTTTTAAAAACTTCTATTTGAAACAGTCCCAAAACTATTGTTATGTATTCAAACAAGCAAAATGTGTACAAAGTTACCAATTTTTGTCTAAAAAAAACATAGTTGTGCAAATGGCCTCTTAGTCCTTTTTTTGAAGTTTTTGAAGAATGTTTAAAACCAGAAGCCATCAACATCCATGGTATTTTTACCTACCATGGATGTCAATGGCTGATGGTTTCTACCTTTCTTTAAAATATTTTCTTATTCATTTATCTATCCATTCATTCATACATCGATCCATGCATTTATCCATCTATTTATCCAAGTATATATCCATCCATCCATCCATCCATCCATCCATCCATCCATCCATCCATCCATCCAACTATACTGTATATCCATCTATCTACATATCCATCCATCTGTCCATACATCCATCTGTCTATCCAGACATCCACCTATCCATCCATCTATATATCCTTCCATTTATCCGTCCATCCATACATCTATATATCCAACTATATATCCATCCATCCATCCATCCATCCATCCATCCTTCCTTCCATCCTTCCATCCCCACCATCTATCCATGCATCCATCTATCCGTCTATATATCCATCTATCATACATCAATCCACTATACATCCATCTATCCACCATCCATCCCTTTATCTATCCATACATCCATCCATCTGTCCATCCGTCTATCTATCCATCTAACTATATATTCATCTATCCATCTAACTACTGTATATCCATCTATCTACATTTCCATTCATCTATCCATACATCCATCTGTCTATTCAAACATCTGTCCATCCATCCAACTATATATCCATCTAACGATATATATCCATCCATCCATTCATCAATCTATACATTCGTCCATCCATTCATGTAGATATCCAGCCATCGATCCCCCTATCTATCCATCTATCCATACATCTGTCTATCCATACATCCATCTATCTGTCTATATATCCATCTATCATAAATCAATCTGTCTATATATTCATCTATCCACCCATCCATCCCTTTATCTATCAATACATCGATCTATCATTCATCCATTCACTCATCCATCCATCCACCTAAATATCCATCCATCTATATATCTATCCATCCATCCAGGCATCCATCCATATATATCCATCTATTCATCAATATATCAATCTATCGATATATCCATCCATCCATATATCCATCCATCTATATACTTCAATTCAATTCAATTCAGCTTTATTTGTATAGCGCTTTTACAATGTAGATTGTGTCAAAGCAGCTTCACATAAATGGTCATAGTAACTGGAACAGTGTAGTTCAGGTTTTAGTGTTTAAGTTCAGTTCAGATCAGTTTAGCTCAGTTCAGTGTGATTTAAACATTACTGAGAGTAACATCCTTCCGTATATTCATCCATCCATCCATCAATATATCCATCTATCGATATTTCCATCCATCTAACAATATGTCCATCCATATATCCATCCATCCATCATTCCATATATCAATCCATCCATCTATCTATCCAAGTCAGGAACTACTTAAAGGCGAGTAACTGTTTTCAAGGTTTATTTTTGAGTGACTTTTTACTTCCATTTTAAAGCACCCAACTATTCACCTTCACAAACCAGCATCACATGATTTCTAGTGCATTATCACAATCTAATCTCACAACTTCCTAGACTTGCTTTTAAACAAATGAAGTTTTCCAAGAAATGCTTTTTGTGTCCTGAAGGCACACGCACACAATTTACGAGCACTGTTCTGGATGGAGTAGGCGGTTCAAAAGACCCGAGCTCAGAGGCGACGCACGTTCTGTCAGGTCTACGAAAGTACAGGATTATGTGCTTAACTTAAAATGTAGCTCCAGGTAAAGACTACTGAAAAAGCAGAATTACGCAACTTGAGGAAAGCTGAGAAACGCTAACCAACACTACTTTATTATCTATTCGACAGTGAGAATGGGCTGTAACGCTTGGTGCAGAGGCATTTCTAATGATGGCTTTGTTGGGACTTGTTCGATTAAGATGTAGCGTTAATGCAGGAAAAGGCCCCTCTCTCTCCCTCTCTGACTCTCTCTCTTTCTGTACATTCAGGCAGGGTCAGTCATGGGTCTCCTCCCAGGAGGTTTCTTTCTCTCACTGCCTGTTCTAACACACTGAAGTGTCAGGCTCTTTAACAATCTGGCGCCAGTTTTACAAAGCTTTCACCTGCTGGACAAAAGCTCAGACCAAGCTACGACCCAAAACCCTAAATGCTATTCACTTGTCCCACTTTTTTCCCCCCCAAACTCTGCTCTCTTTGCATATTTAAGACTGGTTTTGTCACTGAAAATGTGAGCATCATTACTAGTGACCAATAAATCTAGTTAAAGATTATTAGGAATAGATTATAAACACGTTTCACTGGCCAATAAACAAGTGTTGCTGACTGCTTGAGTACGTTTCTGAACATATATAAAAAATAACAAAACCAAACCAATATTAAATGTATATATTATGAAATGTGCTTACATTATTTAGGTCTTGAAAAATAGTTTTCCCTAATAAAAAAATGCAAAATGAATTGGTAACAAAAGATTTGACATTCATTGAAACAAAAACATACTACAGGATGAATGTTTACTCTCAAATGATCGTTTACCAAATTTGTTCAGAATTTTTTTTTTTTTTGCATTTATAAATATGCATATAGGTTTTGAAAAAGTAAAAGGATGGATCATAATGACAAAATGTTCATTTGTTTGTGCTAAAGCATAAATTTAACGTAATTACAATATAATGTAATTGTAAATCCCATTGGTTACCCTTAATTCTTTACAGTTGAAGGCAAAATTATTAGCCCTGATGAACAGTTTTTATTCTTTTTCAAGTTTCCCATGTGATGGTTTTCCTATTTTTTCCTATATTTATTTATTTATTTATTTATTTAGCTTTTGAAGAAAGTCTTATTTCATTTAGTTTGACATGATCAACAGTTTTCATTTTAAATTAATAAATAAAGATAGATAAATAAATAAAAAAATAAAACAAAATAATAAATAATAAAAAATAAAAATAAACTAAATACATTCAATAAAATAAATAAATAAATGTAATGATGTAGAGTGTTTGTTTTTCAAATTTCCCAAGTGATGGTTTTCCTATTTTATCCTATATTTATTTATTTAGTAAGCTTCTGGAGAAAGTCTTATTTCATTTAGTTTGACATGAACAATTAGACTTTTCATTAAAAACAAACAAACAAGCACATAAATAAAAGATAAAAAATAAATAAAATACAATAATAAAATAAATAAATTAAATAAAAATAATAAAATAAATAAATTAAATATAATAAAAATAAATAAAATAATAAATAAAATAAACACTATAAAATAAATAAAAATAAATATAGAACAATTTAATAAATAAAATAATAAATTAAAATAAATAAACAATTAAATAAATAAAAACATAAAATAATAAATAAATAAAGAAATTAAATATAATAAAGAAATAACAATAAAATAAAAAAAAACTAAAAAAAAAAAAAAAAAAACTATTTTTTTCCTCCCAAATAAACCACTCTTATCTAATAATACTATGTACCATCATCATGGACAAAATCCAAGAAATAGTTATTAGACTTTAGTTTTTAAAACTAATGTTAAAAAAATATCTACTTTAAACAACACCTGGAAAACAATGGTTTGACTAATTTGTATTTTAACTTTATATTGTCATCAGTCTTTGAAACCCCATTTTGTTTGGTCACTAGCCTAGACAGATAGACGGCTGACCACTGATCTACTGGAAGAAAGACCGCAGAGAAAAAAAAAAAAACTATTGGGAGAATTTCAGCTAGTGAATTTTGCAACTTTCCGATTTTATTTGGAGTACTAAATCAGCAAGACCCTTTCCCATTTTCCCATCATAAACACCCCTGTGAGCATTTTCCCCTGCCGTCACTTTCTCTTGGCCACCAATTAGTCACTATTCCACCATCGCTGCCTTATGAGAGAGGGAGGGAGCAAGAATAACAAAAAGAGGAGAGAGAGAAAGAGAGAGACTGACTCAGCACTTCACCACCCCCTCTTCCCTAAGCTCTCTCTTGTTTATGCTTTACTGATCAAAGGAGCTGCCAAAAACTGCCCCCTCTCCCACCCACCTACCAGTAAGCCACCCTACCCCCAACCCACACACACACACACTCCAGGAAAACAGTCCAGGCCGCAGCAGACGAGGAACAGGGGGCCTCTTCAGGAGGGTCACGGGGGAAGGCCGAATGACTGTCAAACAAAAACAAAAGGCCAAAGAAGAGGAAAAGAAGGAGGAAAAAACGAGCGCGGAAGCAATCCCTCAGAACTCCATTGGCTGAGTGGATCGCTGTGGTCCTGTTACACTTTATGTCACCCCGATCCTCCCCCTCTTATTGCTGCTGGAAACTATGACAGAGACACGGGGGGAGCGAGGGATGGAGGGAGGGAAGGAGAGGCGGTGTGAGTTAATTTTAATTGGAGCACAGGATGTGGAGTATGAAGATCTCCTCTTGGGTTTCAGCGAGGGCAGACGCAGGCGCACTCGCACAGGTGGGCTTTATTAGCCCACACTGTGCAAAACACTGACGCTTAGGTTTAATTCAGCAGTAGAACTGTAATCAACACAAATGACAGTTTAGTTACAACATGCTGTTTTCAGATCATTAAAAAATATCTGCAAACAAAGTCCCGACACGGAATTTAAAGGGATAGTTGAAGGAATTCTACTCATCATTTATGCCCCATTCACAAGGAGCGTCAGCTTCAACGCAAGCTTCCCATTTACTTTGAATTGGTGACGTCAGGCGTTGCCGAACAGCACTGTGGATCCGTCGGCGGTGCTTCAGTGGCGTTGCTCGCTGCAGACGTTAGGACTTTCTCAACTTTAAGCGCCGATGGAATCGTCAGCCAATCAGATTGCAGTTTGCAAATAAACCAGCTCAGACAGCAGCCAATTGCGGACTAATTTCATTGGCTGATGCTGCTATAACGATCGCCTGACAATCGAACTGTCAGCAACACTTCTTCAAACAGTCTTGCATGCTCTGCAGAGATGCACAGAGTTTTGCCTTCTTGAGGCTTAGAAATGCATCCGGCCGTTGTTTCTTATCACCTAAAATGTCCAGGAGTCTACTTTTTCCTTTTGCTTTCTAAAGTTGCATTTTTGTGTTACTCTTTTATCAAAGACTATCCACTTGGCTTCACAGCTGACAGCGCGCACGAGAGAAAAAGAAAATAATAGATTATTTAATCTAAACGATTAAAAAAACTCTTTACTAAATACTCGGAGAGGATGAAATGACATCTATGTAAATTAGCTGCAAAACATACGTGCACCATTAAATGGTCAATCTACTCATTTGTCTCAAGAGAGTGCAGCTGTGTGCACATGCCTCCTTAAGAGAATTTTTAAAACTTTAACCCATTGAAAAAAAAATGGTTTAACAGTGTCAAAATAAATAAGTATTGTTAAAAATCTATTTTTTTGTGTCACATGGAGTTAACCATGTCTGTGCCATGGGTGAAGGATGTGTTTCAATCCGGCTATCACCACAAGTCTATTTTAAAGCTATGGGAAGCACTGTGACTTATTTACAATATAGTTAGTCATTTCTTTTCTTTTCTTATAGTCTTATAGTCTTATAGTAGTTTCTAATAGCTTTTACTAGATGTATTATATAAGAAACTTGCTTTGTTTACCAAATAAGTGGATCTAATTGGTTTTGCATTGTAAACACGATACTCCCAAAATTATTTAGCATAAATTTGCAGATTTTTTACAAAATTTTAGCAGGAATTGCAAAAGATGTCTGCAGATTCTGTCTGTCCCTAGTTATGAGTTAAACACAAGACATTTTGAAGAAAGATGGAAACATGTACATTCCATAGAAGGAAGAACTAATTATTGGTAATTAAGGTTTCTGCCTTTCTTCAAAATATGTTCAACAAAAGAGACAAACTCAAAGTTGAAACAAGTAAAAGGTGAGTAAAAGATGACAGAATCTTCATTACTGGATGAATTATGCATTTAAGATAAAATATTAACTGTTTCAAAATCTAACAAGATGACTACTTTCTTAAGTCCAAAGTGTAGTTCACTTTTTATGCACACATAAAAGGCACCGTAGACTCGCAAACAGTTATGTTGCTAAGCTAAAATACTAAGAGTGCTAAAGTTGTGAGTTTAAAACCCACAAGACTAATTTGACACAGGTTCTTGATGATAAAATTAAGACTCCAAATTAGGGCTTCACAAATAATGAACATAACAAATAAATAAATGGACAAAGTTTATATACAATTTAGCATAGGGAAACACAGTTATGTGATCAGTAGTAAATCTTCTCCACATAGAGAATGAGGGTGCTCTTGGAACTTCCAAATATGCCTTAACGAAACTTAGGAAATCTTATAGCGGTTGGTGAATTAACAGAAAATTTACCTGCTTTCATTTTTACAATGTGACTACCAAATGACCACAACAACATTCAGTTGATCTGAGTTCTCCTTATAAATTTTAAAAACGTCAATTTCCTGCTAACATTTGAGCGCTGTGGAGCACGTTCCTTAACACTGATTTGTCAATGTGTTCACGTGCTCAACAGAAATGACCGTGATTAGTCAAGTAGGTCATCAGTTCACCGAACTCACCACTGTTTACGGAGTGTAAACACAGATAGAGGGACAGTGGAGCATTTTAAAGTCACATTGATGAGCTGGTTTGTCTATAAGCTGACATAAGAGAGATCCGCTGATTAACTGCGGCTTTAAAACACCCCAGTGGTCCCTGTACCTGTGGTAAGTTCGGTGAACTGATGACCTTCACGGTCAATCACAGTCATTTCTGTTGAGCATGAAACACAAAGGCAAATCAGCTGTGTTTAAGACTTGCTCAACAGCGCTCAAATGTTAGCGGGAAATGGACGTTTTTAAATGTATTGTGTCAACCCTATAAGAAAGTATGTAATGATGCAATGCCTCTGAATATTGCATAATCATGTTGCATGCAATATTTTGCGTAGCTTGTCACAGCCATGTCTGAGTAGCTTTCTAAGTTTACATAGAGATTAGTATGGAAGGACTCATTCAACCCCACTGGACTCATTTGGTTTGAACATTCACCTTGTGCCTGCATTGTCTCCATGACTGTCTGTGTGGACAATAGAACTGCAGATAGTTTCTAATGATGAAAACTGACTCACAAGGACAGTGCATGGGCCGTCACAGTATAGATAGCTGAGACATACTTATAGCTTTAGAAAGCATAATTAAGTTGCCAACCTTCTGGAAGAGGCTTGAGGTCTTCACTGCTGCCGTCGCAATGCTGTAATCAACTCTCCGTTGTTTTGGAACAGAGAAAATGTGTTTTTGTAGTCAGTCTGGGTCAGAGCCCTACCATTGCATCACTCTTGAGTGTCTGCTCAAGCAATGTTCTCTCTGGACATCGAGCACACACAAACACAACTGAGACTGACTGGCTTCCCTTTGCTCAGCGGGAAAGTACCGGGAAAATGGGAGGACAGTCAAAAAGCAGCCAAGAGTAACAATAATAGTGAAATCCATATGTATACAATACATCACCTGACTTTTGTTTGTGGTGCCAGCCTGTGCATCATAAATTAAAAAAATGAAGGTGCAGTTATTTACCATTGCAAAGCAAGATTTTGAGTATGATATCCAGTAATTTTTGCAAGTAGGCTCATTTTATAAGTCACCTTAATTTGAGCCAATTTAGGAGTCCATTCAGCCATTGAAATCATTGAATGGGATCAGACTATTGGCATCTCACTCACAAAAACTCTGAAAAGAGTGGATTTTTACTCTATATTAAGCAGCGCTGTTACCAAGTTAACTTTCTGGGGATTATTTTCAGGCACTGTGGGATGTCAGTGTGCCTGCTGCAGCCATGTTGCAGCAGCAAAGTTTCTTGATTATTACGCCAGAATGAGTATTGTTCCTAGTCATATATCGGCCTGGAAAATGGCAATTTATCATTTTCCGTTGGTCTTGGTAAACAATGCAACTACAGAAGAACTATTTTAAAAACTATTTAGATTTAATGGTCTAATCCAGTTCAATGATCTATTCTAAAAGCTAAGCTAAAGGCAGATTAATACTTCTTTGTCAAGTACACGCGTATAGTCCAGCGCAGCCTTTGTGCGGTCGCATACCCCTCGCTTTGGTTGACGCCGATGTTGATGAGCACCTCTCGGAAAACATAACTACACGTTTTAACGATTTGCATCGCAAGCTCTTTGATTGGTGTGGGCGGAGGTCAGAGCCGCACGAACCCGTTGGGACGAATGTTTACAAGTGTTGAGTCCTGTGGAGGAGCTTCAAATGGAAACTTTTGTTAGTGTTTTAGTGTGCCTGCTGCAGCCATGATACAGCAGCAAAGTTCCTTGATTATTACGCCAGAATGAGAGTGGTTTCTAGCCACATTGGCCTAGAAAATAGCAACTTTTTTCCGTTGGTCTTACTAAACAATGTAACTACAGAAGAATCAAGCTTTAAATAGAAAAAAAATCTAAACTTTATTTTGAATTGAGCAAGAAGCTAATTGTCTAATTCAATTCAATGATCTATACTACAAACTAAGCTAAAGGGTAATTAATACTGCTTCGTCAAGTGCACGCTATGGTCCAGTGCAGTCTTTGTGCGGTCGCATACCCCTCTTTGTGGCTGACGCCGACGCTGATGAGCAACTCTCAGAAAACGCAATTACACTTTTCAACGATGCGTAGCACAAGCTCTGTGATTGGTTGGCTTGGTAGCGCTGACGAGTGTGGGCGGGGGTGAGAGCCACACGAGCCCGTTGGGATGAGTGTTTACAAGTTTTGCGTCCTGTGAAGGAGCTTCAAATGGAAACATTTGCTTTGTGTTTACCTTATGATTAAAGTTGTGGCATGCCCGTCGGTTCCTGGTTCTGATTGAGCGGTTTTGTGTATGACATCCACTAATTTTTGAAAATAGGCTCAATTTATAACTCACCTAGGGTTAAACAATTGAGTTGAGAGATTGGGATTAGACCACTGGCATCTCACTTACAAAAGTTCCAAAAAGAGTTGATTTTACTGAATATTAAGCAGCGTTGTTATCTAGTTAACTTCAGCCACTGTGTGATGTCAAAAATTCCAGCTGCAAAATTATTTATGCCAGAATGAAAATATCGTTCCTAGCCACATTGGCCAAGAAAATAGCAACTTTTCATTTTCAGTTGATCTTAGTAAACAATGAAACTACAGAAGAATCAAGAAAAAAAAAATTTATTTAGAATTTTTTGATTGAGAATCTAATCCAATGGTCTATACCAGTGGTAGGAAACCTAGGGCTTGTGAGCCACGTGGCTCTTTGACCAAAAATACATAGCTCTACAGCTGCCCCCCAATAACATTTTACAGTTTAAAAAATTATAACTGTTACTAGTAATTCGGTTTCTTTTAAAAATGCGATTACAACTCTCCATTTGTGTGTGTGTGTGTGTGCGCATATATATATATATATATATATATATATATATATATATATATATATATATATATATATATATATATATATATATATAAAATTGTATTATTATTTTTTTACAGCAAAATGAAGAAATAATCTCAGTTAATAATAAAAAGACGTTTTGACCAATGTCTGTGTGCTGCGCTGTGGATAAGCTTGACCAGTGACACGCAATACCAAAAAAAAAAAATTCTATAAATCGTCCTCTCTTTACTCCATGAACTTGCTCAATGTGACGCTTCATAGTAGTTTATTTTTGAGTTTTTGTTTAAACCTGTAATATTTATAGTAATCTATTGTTTATATTAGTAAACCTCAATGGCTCTTGAAAAAAATGAATTTGTCCAAAATAAATCCCAAATAAATCTGAAATAGCTCTTTGCTAAGGGGTTCCCGACCCCTAATCTACACTAAAAGTTAAGCTAAAAGGGCTCTCACCAGACCCAGAGATTTACTGAATGGACTTTTAAATAATGGTAAAATTCACTGGTTTACGTCTAGTAAAATGAGCATATTTCCAAAAAAAGTGAAGTGTTTCTTTAAGCAAGCCAAGTTTAACAACTGATGGTAAGATATCAATCTTTAGGCAACAGACAATGCAACAAAAATTATGATGACCTGAAATGGTGCTAATGTAAACAAAACTTTAAAAGTATTCATTAACATATAGTGTTGCACCACTACATTCAGCTCGGCTTTAACAATGTCAATAAATGACCAGTTAAGATCACTCATCAGTGCAGATTAATGAGACCGACTGCACTTTCACACCAACAAACTAACACCTATGGCAACAGTATCCCCACACTCCCACAGAAAACACATCATCGCCGTTCAGGGCCATTACAGATCGCTCGGGGGGCCACCAGCTGAGAAGCATTATTGAAGATTATGGGGCCAGAGATGCAGACAAAAGCATAGACAACATAGACGTCCCCTCAAGAGACCCCCACAAACACCCTCCAGAGCTTCAAACATCATCAGCTAGACGCCTGCAACCTTCTTTCTGGCGCACTACTTCCAGACTAAGTACTGAAAAGACCGACTGGGGCAATGACAAACAGACAAAGAGCGAGGTCTACAACCCTGGTACCAGGCCTTTGCTTTATAGCCAATAGACATGGAGAGTGGAGGTGGGGATTCTGGCACTCGAATCACATTGAGCCATGACCACACAGGAATCACTCCACGACACTAAAGGAGACAATCCTCTATGGAAGCTCACTTCCTGATTTCCTCTCCAGCTGTTATCACCGCTCATGAAACCAGAGAGCGCTGGAGAAGGAGGAGGAGGTGGTAGTAGGTGGAGAGGGGAGGTTAGCGAGCTCACGGCACTGGGCTTAGACCCACCCAAGCGCTCGACATGATTGATGGCCCAATTATCAGGGCCCTGTTTATTGTGCTGCAGTTATTTATAACGCAGCAAAGCTCGAGGTGCAGCGATGAATGCTTCTCACAGTTGCGCTCAACTTTGCCAGCACAGTGTGTTTTCCACTTTGTTTTGAAAAATAACTCATATTTGCCATTGGAATATGGAGAATATCCTGGATGAGTTGCCTTCACAATGGTGAAAAGTGCAAAGATGGCATTCACTATTGACTGTCTGGTGAAGGCGTATATCTGATTAAACATTGCTTGGAAATAATTGTGATTTGTTCTTTACTTTAAAAATAAAGACAAAAACTTTATAATAATAGGCGACATGGTGGCTCAGTGGTTAGCACTGTCACCTCGCAGCAAGAAGGTTGCTGGTTCAAATCCCAGCTGGATCAGTTAGCATTTCTGTGTGGAGTTTGCATGTTCTACCCGTGTTCGCATGGGTTTCCTCCGCTTGCTCAGGTTTTCCTCACAGTCCAAAAACATGCACCATAGGTGAATTGAATAAACTAAATTGTTAATAGTGTATGTGTGTAAATGAGGGTATATTGTTGTTTCCCAGTACTGGGTTGCAGCTGAAAAGGCATCGGTTGTGTAAAGCATATGCTGGATAAGTTGGCAAATCAAGACTAAGTTGAAGGAAAATGAATTAATGAGTTTACATTATCTCAATGCTTAAGATTGGTTATAAAAAAAAAAAAAAAAAAAAAAAATATATATATATATATATATATATATATATATATATATATATATATATATATATATAAAAAAAAATATATATATATATATATATATATATATATATATATATATTAAAAAAAAAATATATATATATATATATATATATATATATACAGTTTTTTACTACATTGGTCTCCTGGCTACAGGTTTATACTTTCAAATGTAATATTTAATGTACTTAAACTTTTATTATAAATATTTATTAATATATTTATTTATAAATATTTATTTTTTAAATATATTTTGTTGTATTAATGTTTATTTTCAAGTTATAGAAATAATTGAGGATGTAATAGATGTTGTTAGCAAAGCTTCAACTTTATATAATGTAAAAAATGTTCAGTGAATTAAACTGTTTAATTGAAACAAAAATAATATAATTTGTACACTATAATATTGCAATTTAAGTGTGTGTTTTACAACATTTTTAAAATAATTTATTTGCTGTTCCTAAAGTCTGAAAATTATTTAAGGGGAACAAAGCGTTTATGTTAGGAGTCACAAAATCACATTACATTTTGATGCACATTATCACACATTATTTCAATGGCATACTCAGTCCATTTATGCATTTTGGATTCTAATAAGTTCTAATAATTTTTAATAAGTATTTCTGAATACAATTATAACAAAACATAACATATTAGAATAATTAGAAAGGATGCATACGATTTCAAGGCATATCACGGTTTGGAAAAAATCAAGGTTTTAAAACCGCCAAAACTTTCTACTATGCCGTTCCCAAGTTATGTGTAAGATTTATTTCATTTTTTACTCTTTTAGGACAACAGTATCTCCAGCAAAAAAAAAAAAAAAAGTTGTTTTAAATTGTAAAGAAATCTATCCTTTTGAACCTGATAAAAACTGCAGATGCGAACAATTCATATTAATTATTTAGTCTGTTTACTGTTCCAAAATGTTTTAAATGTTTCTTAATATAAAATATATTGTTTCAAAGGGAAAGTTTTTTTTTTTTACCCAGACATTTAATTAGAATATATTCTAGAGCAGTAATCACAAAACCGTCAAACCATGATATTTTTATCCAAGGTTGTTATACTGTCAGAATCTTATACCAGCTCTTGCCTAGTACTAACTAATTTTTAGCTTTAATATAAGCTAAATAAATTACATTTTAAAATACATTAAAACAATAAACAAGAAAAAAAAACTTCAACTTAATTTCAGTCGCAGTAACTTCAGTAGCATATCTCTTACAAGTCAAATTACAAGTCAAATCATGTTTATTTTTGTAGTGCTTTTTCAATGTAGAATGGGTCAAACTGCTTAACGTAGACGAAGAGAATAAAAATCCACAACATTATTTCAGATTGTAGAAAATTCATGAGTAGAATGCTGATGTAGTTCTAGTTAAATAAACCGATTCAGTTCAGTTTAATACAAATGTCACTGTTGAAGTACGATTCACTGGAGAGCTAGCAAACACTAGCTATAGCTGTTTCCATCCTCCCATTTTTATACGCATTTTGGTCTTGCACAAAAAAAAAAAACAGTTGATGGAGACGCCAAGATCAGCATAATTTTGAAAATGTGCATAAAACACACACACACATAACTCAGTACTTTTTATTTCATAAGAAAAGATGCAGATAAACTATGATGGAAACACTTTTACCAAACAAATTCCAGTATGTACATTAAAAAAGTGAGCACATTGTGAAACATCTGAAATGTTGCTTTGGTCATTCTAAAAGGCCGTAACCATTTTAATATTAGTGTTATTATGTTGTCAATTACCTCCAGAACTGTCTAGAGCAGTGGTTCTTAAACTTTTTCACCAAGTACCACCATAATGAGCAGTACTGAAATACAGTAGCGTAGTAGGCACATTACTTCCTATTATTAAGAATATAATTGTCAGCCACTTTAACATTATAAATACTTTAAACATTAACCCTGCACTGTGCTTACATATAAAAAAATAATAAATAAAAACATCAACATTTACATTAAAATGTGCTTTTATAAGTTAAAAATGATAGGTTACTGTTCTTAAAACGTAAAAAAAAAACTTCCTGTACTCCTGTAAAGTATTAACATAGTAGCCTATTTATCAACACCTAGAAATATAGGCTATATGTCATCACATTTATGTATAAATAATTTTTGATACATTTTTAAATATATGTAGCATGTACATATGACATTTAATTCCTCCGCGTACCTCTAGAAGGAAGCCCACGTACCACTAGTGGTACACGTTCCACAGTTTGAGAACCACTGGTCTAGTCT
This sequence comes from Danio rerio, assembly GCF_052040795.2. Lineage (NCBI taxonomy): Eukaryota > Metazoa > Chordata > Actinopteri > Cypriniformes > Danionidae > Danio > Danio rerio. The sequence continues at coordinate 40,405,327 of NC_141038.1, forward strand.
GCGCTCTACGTCTCACGCTTTCGAACGCCACCACACGCTCATTGTGTCGGCATCGTCTTCTGAGGCGCAAATAATTTATTAAATAATGAAAAGATTCACGCAGCTTCTCCTGCTGCAACAAATTCCATTTTTATTGTTGATATTTGGCGTCAGTTAATAAGGAAGTGACCAATTTTGTTCTCTTCGTCTCGTTGGATAAAAACGCTGCTTTATTCGCACTTCATTTATGCGATATTCCAGTTTTGCACATAAAGTTAATTCGCATTTTTAGATGGAAACATATCTACTGCTTAATTGGTAATTTACCCCAAAACCCTTTCAACTTTATTTTAGGTTGAACGATCCCCTTTAACAACATTGACTTTTAAACAACATCTGCAACAGATCCACACAAAGACTGTCTGTAGCTTATAGCTTAGCATAACATGCACAATCTCTAATGAGGCCAGAGAGAGCTTGGCAGCCATTATGAAAGACTGAATTCTGCTGGTCAGGACAGAAAGAGGACATCGCCTCTCCATTTTCTCCCTCACGGCCGAGCGAGCGAGTGTGCAACGGGACGGCTGGGTGAGTGACTGAGCTTCCGTCAGCAGGACATCATCAGGAGAGATTATTGAGCGACCTGCTGACCTCTGGCCGGATTTAAGTTCCTCTTTGAAGGAGGGCTCATATCACAGGAGCCAGGGGACAAAGCAGCGAGTTAACGGAGTCAGAGAGGGAAACCTGGGTAAAGGTTACAAAGTTCTCACATTTTAGACAACGCATATTTTAATGCAAAAAACATTTCACTCATTTAGAGAAAGGAAAAGGCTGGTCTTCATCATAAAAGGAATAATTGCACACCCAAGTTGCAGAACTTTCAAATAATTTAATGGTCCAGATTCAATTTTTGTTGCATTTATACTACTGTCACCCCATTTAAAGACATTTTTCAGATGTTGTTTCTTAAGAATTTTTTTATTTTGTCATATTTTTGTCATCAAATCAAAAGTCTACATCAAAAAAAAAAAAGTTTCATTTTTATATTCTATATAATATGTGAAAAAAATATGTGAGCCGCACAGCGTGTCTGAATTCATAGTATTTGAAAACAGTAGCCAAAAAGTACACGGATGACCAGCTACTTCCGTTGAGATTCTGAAGTGCGTATTTGATGGACACCAAAGAGAATTTATTAATGGGATTGAAGCAACAGACCTGACATGGGTGACAGATGTAGTACGTCTGAATTATTACTCGCATAATAACTCACATTCATACTACTCATATTCATACTTTATAGAATATATTTTTCTAACGATTAATAAGTAAATTCAGATTTAAGTGTAGTACATACTCAAGTAGTATGCAATTTCGGATACAGGTGTGTCTCAATCAGCTCCAGTGGTTTCAGACGTCATGGATCACTAGGTTGTGTACACAAATTCAGGCACGGGAAAAAACAGCAAAGCCTCATTTCACACTACGAGCAACTCGCGGTCGAAAAGCAACCATTCGTTTCAACAGAGAGTGAGCGACTTCCGGCGACCTCCGTCTACGTAATCGACAGCGACCATTGGTGACCCGATGGGTGTGTGGAGTGACGCAACAAAGTTGAAACTCGTTGAATTTTATGCAAATAAAGAGTGACAATAGAAGCACCTGTACTACGTGTGCTCGCTCGGAGGTTGGTTGTATTCTCCGTGCTGTAGACCTACACAGACCTGCGTTTGCAGCAGGTCAACACCCAGAAAAACAGGCAGCCACAAAGTCGCTGCTAGTGTGAATGAGGCATGAAATAGCTTGGTTCTTTACACGTCGAGACACTGATGGCAACATGAGAACGTCCTCATTGTACAACATCAAAACTGGAGTTTATAAACAACAGCAAAATTAATATTTCTCGTTTATTAATGTTAGGAAGTTTTTAAAAGCATATCATAGCTATATAAATTGATTGCTTCAGTTACCTCCAACATTTCAACCATCAAACAATTATAAATGTTTGCTTGAATGTACTTAACTTGTCCAGCTTTGCTCATTCTTGTTAGATATAAATAAATAGGTTTCTTTTTAGAAGCGTTAAAATGTTATATTTGGTGATTTGTTTGTATGATTCATGTTTCACACTTCTGAACTTGGGCCGATAGTGCGCATCTATGAACCCTGATTTTCACGCCGCAATGTGAGACTTTTAAGAGTGCAAACGTTTCAGTGGACTGAAAATAAAGTGATTGAGACAGCCCTTAAAATGGCAGACTACATAATCAGTGCCCTGACTACTGAACAAGGGAGCTGACTGAGACCAAAGACTATAGAACGTACTTCACTCAAATCTTTTTGAATGGGGAAAATTGTAATATTCAATATAGTGAATAAAGTCCTGCCTACAGGAGCCAATCACCGATCACTATATGGCCAATGAAGCCAGCCTTTTAGTACAGGAGCCAATCATCGATGGCTATATGGCTAATAAAGCCCTCCTTTTAGTACAGGAGACAATCATTGATCACTATAGACTGACAATACTCTGGGAGAGGGCTCAGACCAGATGTGAGTTTCTGCAGATTTTTTGTGATTTGGATGTTTGGAAATGAAACTAAATACAAGTAAGCTTGGCAATCGGTTTTGGAGAATTTGATGTTTCCCCATTCAGAAAGAATGTCCGAGTATACCACCCAAGAGGCGTTTCAAAGATGGCCACCGAGTGAAATGACTTGCAGGGACTTTGCTGAGACACACCACAAGTCTTTTGTTTTGATATGATTTTTGACAGTTGTAGCCTGTGAAATAACTGACATCATTCAGTGTAGTGATATGAAAGTAATGAGGACAAGACCTGCCTGGAACTACTCAAAGTCCCTTTAAGGCAAGTCATTTCACCATCTCTGAAACACCTCTCGGGCAGTATGCTCGGGCATTCTGTCTGAAACATCAAATTTTCCATAACTGTTTGCCAACCTTATTATTACATTACATATTTGGAATCACCAATAACATTTAACAACATCTGTTTCATAAGTTTAATTTCTAAACGTCTGATCAGAATTGAATCAAACAAAATCAGCATTTTTTAGGTTGCCTGAGCTAGTGCACATGCACACTCAAAAGGAACAAGATCAGCAACCTTATTTAAGGCCGTTGTACACATTATCATCCTCTGGATAATGATTGTCTGATCGCGCTGCTCTATTAACGTATTTCAAAACTTAGTCTTAATGGCGAATCTACTCCAGAAATGAAATTGACTCTTGCTTAAAAGTGTGAGGAGTAAGGTCTGTCTGCGGACTGCAGCATAACATGAAAGGGCCTTAGGGTCTACACCTTCCCCAAACCTAAACCCAACCATCAGTTATCAACGTCTAAGACCTTCCCCAAACCTAAACCCAACCATCAGTTATTAACCTCTACACTTTCCCCAAACCTAAACTCAACCATCAGATATTAATGTCCAAGACCTTCCCCAAACCTAAACCCAACCATCAGTTATTAACCTCTACACTTTCCCCAAACCTAAACCCAACCATCAGATATTAATGTCTACAACTTCCCCAAACCTAAACCCAACCATCAGTTATTAACGTCTACAACTTCCCCAAACCTAAACCCAATCATAAGATATTAATGTCTACAACTTCCCCAAACCTAAACCCAACCATCAGTTATTAACCTCTACACTTTCCCCAAACCTAAACCCAACCATCAGATATTAATGTCCAAGACCTTCCCCAAACCTAAACCCAACCATCAGTTATTAACCTCTACACTTTCCCCAAACCTAAACCCAACCATCAGATATTAATGTCTACAACTTCCCCAAACCTAAACCCAACCATCAGTTATTAACGTCTACAACTTCCCCAAACCTAAACCCAATCATAAGATATTAATGTCTACAACTTCCCCAAACCTAAACCCAACCATCAGTTATTAACGTCTACAACTTCCCCAAACCTAAACCCAACCATCAGTTATTAACGTCTAAGACCTTTCCCAAACTTAAACCCAATCATCACAGTTATTAACGTCTACACCTTCCCCAAACCTAAACACAACCATCAGATATTAACATCTAAGACCTTCCCCAAACTTAACCCCAACCATCACAGTTCTTAACGCACAGCCGCGAGTTGCGGAGGCTTTCATACTTGACACGCTCGCCATTGTACTGTTATTTGAAAACACAGGGGGGCGACACAGAGTAGGCCAACTGTCATGACAAAACAGATGATGTCGTCACCGAGTGGAGTTGCTTAATGACTGAATATTATAAAATATCAAATTAATTGGTTGTGGATCTTGTGGATTTCAAGAAAACCCAATCATTTGGTGAAAATGTTCTCTAGTAAGTATTTCCGCCATCTTGCCAACAACATCTCGTTGGGACATGTTGCAAGTTTTAATGGGATCTTAATAACTGCAAGTTACACCCCTCTCTCGTAGTCCGCAGACAGGTACACTTCAGTTTGTTGGCATTTGAGTAGTTGCTGCTGTCATGTGATGTGCGTTTGACAGGATGGACTGTACCTCATGCTCATTTCATACAGATTACAAAAACAGAAAACGTTCGAGGTTACTAAAGTAACCCTTCGTTCCCCGAGGAGGGGAACGGAAGCACTATAAGTGGATTTGATTGTAAAATCCACGCATTGGGAGGTTCGGTTCAGAAGCTACTCGTCTGAAAGAGTATTGAACGGGCCAATTAAGAATGAATTGGCAGCGCAAGCCTGCGCAGGTGAGCGGCATAAGCAATCAACTGAGTATATAAGCTCACCTGGCGCAGCAGACGCTATCCTTTTTAAGCTGAAGAGACTTTCAACAGCTAAGGGACAGTCATTATGGCGACGGAGTATAGTGCTTCCGTTCCCCTCCTCGGGGAACGAAGGGTTACTTTAGTAACCTCGAACGTTCCCCTTCGGGGGGAACTTCAGCACTATAAGTGGATTTGATTGTAAAATCCACGCATTGGGAGCCCATTGAAAGCGCCATAATGACTGCACCTTACCAACACCCCCGATGAGGAGATAGTCAAGCAAGCGTGACGCACCCACATCATGGGGGGCGCGGTCCTCCAACGTGTCCCTGGCCCTAATTTATCCTACTTCAACAGAAGTTTTACGGATTTATATATATTTTTTTTGGGAAGTCGTGAGCATCTAGATAATTCTAGGAAAATACGACAGTACGTTGGGAAGCGTGCAATCCCGATAGGGAGGACGCTGCGGAGGCCATCCGTTACCCAAGGGGGGATAGATGGCAGAATTTACATATGGACTAGCCCTAAAAAGGGGGAGTACGCATAGCAAAAGAGTGGTTAGCGGGGAGGGAAGACACGGGTCCGCCCAGGGGGGGGGGACTTAACCGTGGCTGAATAAGCATATGGGATCGCCTAGTGGGGACCACGCATAGCAGGCACCTTTACCCAAAACGCGGGCTGACCAGCGGGCAGACCTACAACGTAGTGGGCCAGCAAGTGACTCCTCCGCTGAGTCAGTGCTGGGGGCCACGGAGGAATCTGCAGGGCTCACCTGACGGGGAACTTTACTGACAGATAAAAAGGCGCACGTATCTCCGTGTTAGGGAAAATGGCGCAGCAAGCGTGTTTCAACACCCTACCGAATTGCTTCCTCAATCACCAAGGGTTACCTAATACCCTTGAGGAAACCGGCTCCACTCGCAGATTGTAAAACCTTGCAAATGTGTTGGGTGTCACCCAGCCCGCAGCTCTACAGATGTCTGTTAGAGGGGCGCCGCGTGCGCGCGCTCGAGAGGATGCGAAGCTCCGAGTGGAGTGCGCACGCGCTCTCGGGGGACGCGGCTCATCTCGGCTCTGATAGTGAAAGAAAGGCATCCACAATCTAGTGGGAACTTATTTCGGTACGGCACTTCCCTGCTGCCGACCGCTATAACAGACGAAGAGCTGCTCAGATGATCTAAACTCTGAGTGCGGTCCGGATAATACGCAAAACGCGAACTGGACAATAAATAAGGGCTGGGTCTGCCTCCTCCGAGGGCAGCGCTTGCAGGCTCACTACCTCGTATTAAAACGGAGTGGTAGGAACCTTGGGCACATATCGCGGGCGGGGTCTCATACGTGAGAGAAGCCAGCCCAATTACAGGCACGAGTCACTGACCGAAAAATGCCTCCGGGTCCCCGACCCTCTAATCGATATCAACGCGACCAGCAGAGCTGTCTTCAGGGACAGAAAATACTGAGTCGAGGATCGAAGGGATCTGACGCGGCTTGTGTAGCGAGAGCGAGATCCTAAGAGGGCATGAGAGGGGGCGGGGTGGATTAATTCGCTTAACGCCCCTGAGGAACCGGATGATGAGGTTATGCGTTCCCACGGTGCTGCCAGTCACCGCGTTATGAGAGCGGAGATGGCAGCCACGTAACCTTGAGTGTGGAGGGCGACAGCCTGCTCTCCAACTTCTCTCGGCGTAAAGAAAGCACAACGCTGATCTGGCAAATTACGGGGGTCTTCTCAGCGAGAGACACACCATTCAGTGAATAGACTTCACGTCAGGGCATAGGCGCGCTCGGGGAGGGGGCTCTAGCCCGAGTGACGGTATTAGCCACCGCAATAGGAGGTTACCTAAGTCTTCCTCGCGTCTAAAAATCTCTTCAAAGATCGGCGAGGGTGCCAGGTGGTGCCCTGTCCCTGAGAGAGTAGGTGCTCTCTCGAAGGGACTGCCAGGGGAGGGCTATCGCGAGGGAGAGCTCTGACATCCAGGTCCGGTTGAGCCAGAGGGGCGCAACCAGCAACCTGTTCCTCGTCCTCCCTGACCATGCACAGTAACTGCGCGAGCAGGCTCACTGGGGGAAACGCGTATTGCGCGTGCCCCGAGGCCAGCTGTAAGCCAGTGCATCCGTGCCGAGAGCACTCGGTCAGGGAAAGAACAACTGGCAATGAGCGATCTCGGGGGAAGCAACAGATCGATCTGGGCTTCCCCGAATCGCGCCCATATCAGCTGAACAGACTCGGGGTGGAGTCTCCATTCTCCAGGACGCAAGGCTGCCGTGAGAGCGCATCGGCTGCACGGTTGAGCTTGCCTGAATATGAATGGCGTGCAGCGATTTCAGCCGCGGATGACTCCAGAGGAGCAGACGGCGGGCGAGCTGAGACATGCGGCGAGAGCGCATACCCCCTATACGGCTGATATACGCCACCGCCGCCGTACTGTCCGTCCTGACCAGCACGTGTTGCCGCTCCAACACCGGAAAAAAACGGTGGAGAGCGGGGAACACTGCCAACAGCTCCAGGCGATATGCCAATGCAACTGGGTACCTTTCCACAGGTCCGCAGCCGCATGCCCGCAACGCACAGCCCCCCAGCCCGTGTTGGAAGCGTCTGCTGAAACGACAACAAGACTGGACGCCTGTTCTAGAGACACCCAGGCCTGTAGGAACGAGGGGTCGCTCCAAGGGCTGAGGGCGCGGCGACACAGCGCAGTAACAGAGACTCGGTGTGCGCGCGCGTGCCATGCGCGTCTGGGGACTCGATCGTGAAGCCAGTGCTGAAGTGGTCTCATATAGAATAATCCGAGCGGCATGAAGCGGCTGCGGATGCCATATGCCCCAGGAGCCTCTGAAATTGTTTCAGTGGGACCACTATTTTACTGTCGAGCTCTCTCAGACAGTACAGCATCAGCTGAGCGCGCTCTCCGGAGAGGCGCGCTGCCATGGTGACCGAGTCCAGCTCCAGCCCGAGAGAAGAGATCCCCTGCACGGGGGCGAGTTTGCTCTTTTCTCGGTTGACCTGAAACCCCCACAGGTGGAAGTGCCAGAGCACTTGTCTCTGTGCATAATCAACTCTGTGCATAATCAAAAGAGAGGGCAATTCAGCCAGTCGTAAAGAAATTGAGTATGCAGATGCCCGCGAGCCGAAGGGGCGCTGAGGCACCCTCCGCGGGCTTGGTGAGGACCCGCGGAGACAGAGAGAGCCCGAAGGGGAGGGCTTTGTATTGCCAAGCTCGACCTTCAAACGCAAACCGCAGAAACTGTCGGTGGCGAGGAAGAGTGGAGACATGGAAATACGCGTCCATCAGGTCTAATGCTGCAGACCAACCCAGAGGACGAACGCACCGGAGGATGCGCTTCTGCGTGAGCATTCTGAACGGCAGCTTGTGCAGGCAGCGGTTCAAAACGCGCAGATCTAGGATTGGCCGTGACCCACCGCTCTTTTTGGGCACGATGAAGCGTGGGCTGTAAAACCCGCTCTCCATCTCGGCTGGAGGGAGCGGCTCGATTGCATCCTTCGCCAGGAGGACAGCAATCTCCTCTCGCAAGACAGGGGCGGACAGGGGGCTGACCCTGGTGAATACACACCCGTGACTTGGGGGGCCGTTTCGCGAACTGAATCGCATAGCCGAGTCTGATTGTGCGTATGAGCCACCGCGAAGAGCTGGCCCGCGCTAACCAGGCAGGCAGAGCTCTCGCTAATGGACTCATCGCTACAATCGCTGACGTACCAGCAGTGGGGCAGCGCGGAGTGGGTGTGCTGATCCGGGAAGCTCGCGGGTCCCACGGAAAAGCTGGAGGTGAGATATTTGCTCACTCCAAACCCGAGCTCCGGAGGGGAGGCTCGAGGGGTGGGAGAAAGGAGACCGTCCTCCCAGCGCTCGTGAGCCACTGGCGAAACGCACCGAATCTGCAAGCTAGAAAGCATAGCGTCCCAGACTGGCAGATTTCGGGCTGTCACATCTGGGGAAGTGAAAAGTGCCCTTTCATAATGTTTTCATGGCAGTAAAAAGTGCCGTTGGAAATGGGGCCCCGCCCTCCAGCGGGGAAAGAGCAAGTTCCCTCTTCTCCAGATGGCCTGTCCCAGGGGCGCTTCGCGGTCCGTTGCCGGACTTAGCGGCGTTCTGGGCAGGGGGGCTGCCTGCTTCCGAGGTGCCCGACGCGCTCGCTTCGCCTTAGGCGTGTGCGGGGGCGGAGCAGCTCTCGTAGGCGGGCGCCTTCGGCGAGGAGCAGGTATGAATGGCACGGCGGGCGGAGCGGGCTACGGACCGCCGATAAGACATCACCCACCAACTGCTCTCTCACCGCCTTGAATTCCTGGGTGAATTCACAGACAGTGTCGCCGAACCTGGCTGGGGATATGGGGAAGTCAAGAAAGCGGACTTTGTCGACTTTGCGCATATCAGCCAGGGGTGGCGCTCCTGGACCACTAATGTGGACATCGTCCTCCCCAACGCACACGCAGCGGACTCAGTAGTCCGAAGAGCTAAGTCGGCGGCGGTGCGAAGCTCGTAAGCCTGGGTTGGACCCACCCTCGTGCAGCTCGGCCAGCGCCTGCGCTTGGTAGCGCTGGTAGGTGGCTATCGCATGCAAGGCGGAAGCAGCCTGGCCCGCAGCTATGTAAGCTCTAGCTCCGAGGGAGGTAGATAACTTACAGGCTTTGGATGGGAGACGAGGCGGACCCCGCCAAGAAGAGGCGCCGCGCGGATTTACCGCCATCGCGCACTCAACCTGAGGAATCGCCACATACCCCCTGGCTGTTTCACCGTCAAGAGTGGTTAGGGTGGAGGAACACGCAGCACGAGCAGAAAAAAATGCTTTACAAGACCGCGTGAGCCTACTGTGCACCTCCGGGAAGAAGGGAACGCCCCTCTAGTCGGTCCGGCCGCGGAGCTGGGGGATAAACCATCTCCAACCCACGGCCGAAGCAGCCCGGGAAAGTACGGCTAACATGTCCGTTTCAGGATCCGTAGTGACAGCGCTCACCAGCCCGAAGGGGGCGAGCGGGTCTGGATCATCATCGGACAATGAAAGCCCACCCTCCGATGCCGCGGTGGACATCTGGTCTCCGGTGTCATCGGGCGTAAGGGCTACCATCTGTTAGACGGATCGCTTCCTCCGCCCGAAGCTTGGATGGAGCGCTTAGAGGAGCGGGAGGTCCGCGGGCCCGTGGGCGACGGATTATCTCTCGCTGAAACCCTCAGATCTGCCCGAGTGCCCGCTGCAGAGCAGGGGACAACTGGGGTGGTTCGCCTTTTTGCAAAGGCTAACCGCGATCTTGCGCAACAGTCATGGCATCGCGATGACGACATGAACTGCCCGCGAGCAGCGCATTAACATGCTGGACCCCCAGACATGTAACACAGTGCCCGCGCCCATCATCCGAGGACAGGAAACCACCGCATCCAGAAACGCACAGTCGGAGCGCCGTCCTGATAAGGACGTGCTGCACGACTGTGTTGCTCTTTCTGTGAAGTTTGCAACTTTATACGCACCGCTCTGGAGGACCGGACCCAAAGAACGCCAGGCAAGGGAGAAACCCAGCTCGACCGTCTGCCACTGCGTGTACACACTCTGGACCGGGAGAATGCTCTCGTTCGCTCAGAATCGCTGGTCACAGCAGGAGGAACCCTCATCGACTCGATCAGAAAGTCTCTGAAGCGAAAAGGATAGCGTCTGCTGCGCCAGGTGAGCTTATATACTCAGTTGATTGCTTATGCCGCTCACCTGCGCAGGCTTGCGCTGCCAATTCATTCTTAATTGGCCCGTTCAATACTCTTTCAGACGAGTAGCTTCTGAACCGAACCTCCCAATGCGTGGATTTTACAATCAAATCCACTTATAGTGCTGAAGTTCCCCCCGAAGGGGAACATTTGTTTTCAAGTGTAGTTCATTTAAAAATAGAGATTTCAAGCTTTATGTGGAAATATTTTTACTGTATGTCTATGAAGCAAGTATTTGCTGAGATTCCAGTGTGTTAGTGGACCACAAACTGTCATGAAAGCGTACGTCTGGGTCTGAGCTTCTCCCTCAGAGAATCGTCAGTCTACAGCAATTGCTGATTGGCTCCTGTACTAGTAGACGGGCTTTATTCGCCATTTCGACCGTTACACTTTTCCCCAATCAAAACTATAGGAGTGATGTCTCTACTTCAGCCATGCCTTATTTGGAAAATAATTTAACACCTTTGAATGTTCGTCAGCCAATCAGAATCATGTATTCAACAGCCCCAAAGCATAAATGCCATTAAGCAAATTCTAAAAATGAATGCGTCACATTCAACACATTGACTGCACTGTTGATAAATGTAAACAGTGTTTTAACTGGTCTGAATACATAGGCAGAGGTCCTTCTTCAGTTTGCACCACTATGACAGTAGCAGCATTGATGTCTGGGGCAAAGGTGTTACATCAGGACTGGGTAAACACTGGTCTGGTGAACTCTGCTTTCTATATGTACACACATACACACACACAGGAAAGTGTCTCGTTTGTGTGTGGTCAATAAAGCTCAAGCTTGACAAACACACATTTGCTCAAAGTAAATGCTTCACACTAGTCGAGCTGAGAAATGAATTCACTCTGACCTGGGAAACCAAACATTACAAAAAGGAGGCCACTGTAATCTAACAAGCGACAAAGCAGTATCTAAATGAGTCGGCTGTTCACATGCAGTACAATGAGTTCAAATCTCGATGTGTGCTCCGACATGATTTAAAAAAATGTAGAATATGATCAAAATATTTTGAATATTTTTCAAAATATTGTATATTATTGTAACATTTTGTTTTACGTACTATTTAAGAGTAACCATATTAACGTTAACAAAAACCATATGACAATATGTACAATATATATATTATTTATCCAATCCCATGTGTACACTTAACTGCTAAAGCTACCTTAATAAAAATTAATAACCAGCAGATCAATAGATTACTGAATAGTAATAGATGCTAAATAATAACTAAGTTAATCATAATGCATCATAATGTGCTGAATACAATAGAAGATAATTTGAAGAATGCTGAAAACTGGTAGTAGAAGGCACTATCAGTGCTGTTGTACAATACTATATGTTGTACTGTAAAGGCATCCAAGGTGTAAAACATATGCCAGAGTAATTGGTGGTTCATTCCACTGTGGCGACTGCTAGTAAAGCAGGTAATAAGCCAAAAAAACTAGCCATTGACTTTATAGTATATTTTTTTCCTAATATTGAATGATTGTTGGGTGCCGTGGGTAGCGATGTCGCCTCACAGCAAGAAGGTCGCTGGTTCGAGCCTCGGCTGGGTCAGTTGGCATTTCTGTGTGGAGTTTGCATGTTATTCCTGTGTTCATGTGGGTTTATTCCGGGTGCTCCGGTTTCCCCCACAAGTCCAAAGACATTTGCTAGAGGTGAAGCTAAATTGTCCGTAGTGTATGTGCGTAAATGAGAGTGTATGGGTGTTTCCCAGTGATGGGTTGCAGCTGGAAGGGCATCAGCTGCATAAAACATATGCTGGATAAGTTGGTGGTTAAGTAGGGTCTAAGCCGAAAAGAAAATGAATGAATTAGTTTCCAACATTCTTCAAAATATCTTCTTTTGGGTTTCGAGAGTGTAAATGATGCCAGAATTTGTTCCTAACTATCCCTTTACACACAAAAAGTTCAGAAAACTAACATTTAAATCTTAAATTAAGATGGTTTGACTTTAAATTCAGTTTGAATTTGCAAGATACTAAAACATCATTAGAGTTCTATATCAATGATATAAGTTGCAAACTGCTCAGAAACAATCAACAAGTTCTGGTTTCACTTTGTCTCTAATAACCTCACAAAATCCTTCTCATCGTGACTCGATGAAGACATCACCCTGTAACCTTTGGAAACCACATGAAAAGCGCATTAATCAGTTCTGTCCACTGCAATATTAACAGTGTAACTGAATATCACAACATTTCAACCGTCCCACAGTCCAGCAGAATGATACCGCCCAACTTTAGGAGATAGGCTTATAAAAAGGCCTTGATCATGCATGAAACAAAAGTATGATTGTGGTCTGGGCTTGTGGGAAGGACAGCCTATCCCTGTGATGTTGATCACATTTGCAATAGCAAACTTTCACTCCCTTCAGCCGTCCTCCACACAAATGTGCTACAAATGGAGCTAGCGAGAGAGGCCTGACCCAGATGGCTAAACCGTTAGCCATCAAAGAGACGACCAAAAGTGGTACACAACACGCCTGCTCCAAACTCACACATACAAAAGTGCAACTGAATTCACACCGGGCCTCTCGATGAATGGATTTAAAGACAGACAGGAGTGGCTTAAGATAAAGTTAAAAATCACATGAACTCAATACTCCTCATGATACTGTTGTGTCTATATTTTGTCCGTAAAACCCCAATGAACTGTTTCGAAATTGAGACGGATGTGAATTTAGCCTATACTGCCGCTCAGAGAGGGGGGAAAGGAAGAAAAGCAAATATTTTCCCAACTGGCCAGAGAAAAATGGAGTTTGAGTGTGCGAGGAAAATCCAAAAGAAAACAGGCCACCCCAGAAGACTGCAGCACTCAATAACAAAGACTGTCTACGCTAGCAGTGTGTGTCTGGACTTGTAACGCTTCCAGGAGCAGCACACTTTCTCCACAATACTGATACGGAAACACACAAATGTGATTTTTTTGTTTGTTTGTTAGTTTATATATTTTGGCTATGCTTTCACACAACACTATTTGATGAAAAAAAAAATAATTTTTTCACGTTGACAAAGACTTTTTTGTTAATTAATCAATTAAACACTTTTTGTCAAACAAAAAAAACATCTAAATTCTACAAATGACCATATGCATGATTATGCAACACTTATTTACAGCAATTTAATGGATCCTTGCAGAGTAACAATATATTTTTCACTCGACATTGCAAAAAAGAAAATAAATAAAAATGTAAAAAATAAATCTCACGATATCATGTTTCATATCATTCGATATCAATGATTATTGAATATGTTTTACTAATACATTTAGGAATTTTAGGATTTTTTTATTTAACCACTTTATTTTTATTTACCACATTACTAATGCAAATTGTTTTAATAGTCAAAAACAAAAAATTATAAACAAAATATTTCTTTATAACAAAATAAACAAATTTTAGAGACTCTAAAGTGTTTGCAATGGTAAAGTGTGAGTTCTAAACAATCAAAGCAAACTTTAAGGTCTGAATGATAATGATACACACTGTAAAAAATTCCTGTAAATTTACGGTGAAAATAAACAGCAAAATACTGTTTTGATGTAAAAACAGCAAGTTGCCGTTTTTTACAATGCATCATGGGAAGACTTGCTCACTTCAGTTTGAGTGGTTGAGCAACAACAGTAAGGGCACTGTAATTTAACGGTTTTATACCATATTTTTTTCTGTGTACACAAGACGCCATTTTGGATTTTCTACATGAGGTAAGTTTGCAGCTCCATATGTGACTTACTATCTGTAAAGTACCTGTTAGTTTTTAAAATCACATGTAAACATCCAATAAACACACAACTGCAACAATGATTTGACTGTGTGAATTTGAAAAGCAAGATTAGCATAAGGACTCGGTAACGTTAGTCCTCACATCTCCTGGAGCCTGGATGGATATTTTACCTGAACTTTTAGTAACAGTGCAAATGTTGAACGTTATAATTTGTGGTTACATGAACTGGTACATTGCCCTGCATTTTATGACAGATTTGAACTGCGTGCCTCTGTTTGAAACTCCAAGGTACTTACAAGAAAGGATAATTGGATAATTTGGATATTTTCGACGAGGTAAGAAGCTATATCTGTAAACGTACTATCTTTAAATTACTTATTACATTTAAATATCATGCCATAAACATCCAATCAACATATAACCAAAGCACCTGTTTATTTAATTGCAGGATCCGACCGTGTGAATGTCTTGAGAAGAGAAAGGGGTAACTTTAGCCTAATTTAGCAAGCTAACGATAGCTGGAGGACTTATTTTCACATCACACACATGTAAGAATGTTAAACCTAGATTTTACATGAACTTTGAGTGAAGATTGTACAGAATCTTTTTTTTTTCATGTGGTTACATGTGTAACTTGCATATTTGGTCCATTTTATTACAGATACACCTTTTTATCTGCAACTCCGGTGCTTCTAAAAATAACATTTAAAGATTGAGTGAGACCTTTGTTATTTTTACGTTATTGCAGTTGGTTTATATAGAAATTGACTAGAGTTACGATCAGATTTTATGCTTGGTAACGTTACCTAAAGTAGCAGAGCTTTTAATATTTTTGATGATGTGAGTAAGGAGTAACTGCTATTATAATGAAAATTCTTTACAATTCATTTTTGACCAATAGATGTCTGCCATCACTGCTAATCTTGAAAAGATGGGTAACCTGCCTGTGACTCCTCATTTGATTCTGCCTGGTAAGTATTTTGTGATTAAGATAGGGAAAAAATCTAATTTGTGTCCCGCTATAGACTTTGCTGGTTTGTATTTGACGAAATATATTCATTAATTTTTAATTCATTAAAGCAAAGTCTCATTTAGTTAGAAATGTATGTATTTGTTTTGATCTGATACCCAAAGAAATAAACTTGCCTTTTAGAAGCCTAGTTATCCTTTAGTATTACTATTGACATACTATTGTCAATGTTTTTACATATGCTTAAGACATTCTGTCACTTTTCATTATCTTTGAATCTCAGATTACCTGGTTTGATTTCATGTAGTTGCTTATTATAGTTATTTAAATATTTATTTTAATTTTGAAAAATTATATTGTATGGCTTTATCACATCTTGCATAATTTTATCATGGCCCTTTCTACACCAAGCCTTTCAAAACAAATGATAAATCACATAATTAATCTCCAGAATAATTCCTAAATAATACTTTAATCAACCAATTTATTAAAGGTTCAGATGATACTTTGGGCCAGTGGATAAAACAATGGATGATCAGCATGGAAGGCAGAGTAATCTGTGAGGGTGAGCATGCACACTGGAATTCCTTCAAAGGTAATATGTTTGCACTTACATATTTTTTGTTTAATTTAGCATGAGGACTTCATAGAATAGAATATTG
The DNA here is from genome assembly GCF_052040795.2 of Danio rerio. Lineage (NCBI taxonomy): Eukaryota > Metazoa > Chordata > Actinopteri > Cypriniformes > Danionidae > Danio > Danio rerio. Next base: position 40,421,142 of record NC_141038.1, read on the forward strand.
TTATGTCCAACTTGTCACATGTGTGTTTGTGTGTATACACTACAAGTGAAAAATTTGGAATCAGAAATATATATTTATGTCGTATAATAAGCTTCTTGTGCTCACAAAGGCTAAACAATACTGTAATAGAAACAAGGACAAATACAGCAAAAACTGTGATATAGTGAAATGTCAGTTAAATAGTATATATTTATCATAAACTAATTAAATCATGTACTGGTATTTTATTGCATTTAGTTTAAAATGTGATTCTTGTATTTTAAAGTTAAATTTTGATCATCATTAAAAATACTAGTCCTCAGTGTCACATAATTCTCATGGTGCTTAACATAACCATCTGCTAAGAATAAACATTTATTGTTGTTGTCATAACTTTGTGAAACAATACAATACACATTATTCATTCATTTTCTTTTCGGCTTAGTCCCTTTATTATTCCAGGGTTGCCACAGCTTAATGAACCGCCAACTTATCCAGCACATGTTTTATGCAGTGGATGCCCTTCCAGCTGCAACCCATCTCTGGGAAACATCCATACACACCCATACACTACGAACAATATAGCCAACCCAATTCACCTGTACCACATCTTTAGACTTGTGGGGGAAACCAGAGCACCAGGAAGAAACCCACGCGAACACGGGGAGAACATGCAAACTCCGCACAGAAACGTCAACTGACCTAGCCAAGTCTCGAACCAGTGACCTTCTTGCTGTGAGGTGACAGCACTACCTACTGCGCCACCACGTCAGAACACATTTTTCAATACTATTTCAAAGTACCATTGAAAATTAATTAATTTTACTCATCAAACTAAATTGTTCAAGCATGAAAGTAAATTAGACAACGCAGTAGTGCTGTCACCTCACAGCAAGAAGGTTGCTGGTTCAAGCCTCGACTGGGTCAGCATTTTCGTGTGGTGTTAGCATGTTCTCCTTGTGTTCGCGTGGGCTTCCTCCGGGTGCTCCGGTTTTCCCCACAGTCCAAAGACATGCGATACAAGTGAATTGGGTAAGCTAAAATTGTCTGTAGTGTATGAGTGTGAATGAGAGTGTATGGTTGTTTCCCAGTGATGGGTTGCAGCTGGAAGGGCATCCGCTGCGTAAGACATATGATGGATAAGTTGGCGGTTCATTTCGCTGTGGCGACCCCTGATTAATAAAGGGAAAAAGCCAAAAAAGAAAATGAATGAAGGAATGAATAAAAGTAAATACATTTTTTATAATGCAAAAAAGATTTAAAAAAAATTTACTTATTTTTTTTTTATCAAACAATCGTAAAAGAATGTATCAGTTTCCAAAATACTTTGAAGCTTTTTTTTAGCACTGATCATTATAAGAATCAATATTAGTGGTTTTGTACCAATAATATAATGATTTCTTAAGGATCATGTGACACTAAAATAAATGTGAAACTACGTTCAATAAGAAAAAAAATAAAAATTTAAAAATTTGAATTATTTAAATTGTGTAGTAACTAGGGATGTAACAAAATTGTAAATACCGTCATACCGCAATAGTAATTTTTTTCAATATTACCGTAGGCGCATGACTCAATAAAACTATTTTTCTTAGAAAAGTTTGCTTAGGCGAATAAAGTGAACGGGAGGTAGCGGGAACTACAATTCCCATCAGCCCAGGCGTGGCCATCATCCTTTGCAGTCTGTTGTCGCTACATATCCAGTAATGCGGAAATGGAGTGTGCTGCTAGTAGCGGGGAAGAAAAAGAGCTGGAAATGATCGAACCTAAAGCGGGTTTCAAATCAGATGTGTGGAAGCATTTCGGTTTCTCTCTAAAAAGATACAAGAAAGGAGAAAAGGTGACAGACAAAGAAAAAAACAGTATGCAGGCACTGCCAGACTGGGGTTAAATATAAGTCGGGGAATACGACTAAAAACAGTCATGGGGACTGCAGAACACAGCACACTTGTTAGATTGATGCAGACATTGACTTGTATCGCAAAGAGACCTCTATCTCACTCATGGCTTGTCCTCTCAAGTGGGGGAAAGACAATGCACAGTGTTACCCACTGCTGTCAACCTTGACTAAATCATATCTCTCTGTCCCAGAAACCTCAGTCCCAAATGAGAGGGTTTATTCTGTTGCAAGGGACATGCCCAGAGACCCCAGCTTTTACCAGATTATAGTTATATGATCATTTCTTTAAAAAAACCATCTCTATCTAAGTGAGTGAGTGATTAAATGTTGAATGTGATGAGTTTTCAACAATACTAAATTGAAACTTTTTTTATATATATATATATATATAGTTTAATAGTTTTTTGTTATTAAAATTAAAAAATTGAAGTTCCTGTTTCGAAACTTACAGATAGATGGCTAATTTGTATGTCATTGATATGTTCAGTGCTAAGGTAAATAAACACTTTTGGCACTTTTTTTGAGTCTTTTCATTAGTTTTATTTTTCCTGTAAATTATTCAGTAAGTATGCCATTCATACTGAGGTATTATACAGTGAAAATTGAATTGAAATTGAAATTGAAAATGTACAGTGAAATTCTGATACTGTTACATCCCTAGTAGTAACACTTTAAAATTCAACATTTTTACTTTATTTTTGATTAAATAAATGCAGCCTTTGTGAGCAGAATAGCCTTTTTAAACATGACCTCTAAAAAATCTGTCCTTCAGATTCATATTTTAAATAGAATGCTTTACAATTATATATTTGTGCATAAACATTAGATTAGTCAAAGCCAAAATTGGAGCTAATAAACTTAGTACACGCCAGTGAATATTTTGATGAAAAAAAATAAATACAACTTTAATAATAAACAGGAAAAAAATATTACTCTGTTTAATAAAACTGTTTTGTTTAAATGCACCAATATATATTTGTCTATATTCACTGAGGAATTTATACAAATATACATTTTTTAAAGGGGCTGTTTATTTATGCTGAACACTATATGTGGTGTGTGTGTGTGTGCGTGCGTGCGTGCGTGCGTGCGTGCGTGCGTGCGTGCGTGTGTGCGTGCGTGCGTGCGTGGTCAAAATTATTAGCCTCCTTGATTTTTTTTTCTTTTTTCAATATTTACATATTTATGTTTAACAGAGCAAAGAATATTTCACAGAATTTCTGATAATATTATTTCTTCTGGAGAATTTTTTTCTGATTTTTAGCTAGAATAAAAGTAGTTTCTATTTTTTTAAAAACATATTAAGGTCAATATTATTAGTCCCCTAAAGCAATACATATTTTTGATTGTTTACAGAACAAACAATCGTTATACAATGACTTTAATTAACCTAATTAACCTAGTTAGGCGTTTATATGTCACCTTAAGCTAAACACTAGTATTTTAAGAAAATATAGGCAATTATTATCTGCTGTCATCATTGAAAAGATAAAAGAAATCAGTTATTAGTTTTTACAAATTAGTTATTAAAACTAGTATGTTCAGAAATTGGGGAAAAATATATATATTATATTATATACAGTTGAAGTCTGAATTATTTGCCCCCTGTTTATTTTTTCCCCAATTTCTGTTTAACGGAGAGAATTTCTTCTACACATTTCTAAACATAATAGTTTTAATAACTCATTTCTAATAACTGATTTATTTTCTCTTTGTCATGATGACAGTAAATAATATTTGACGAGATATACTTCAAGACACTTCTATACAGCTTAAAGTGACATTTAAAGGCTTAACTGGGGTAATTAGGTTAACTAGGCTGATTAGGGTAATCAGGCAAGTCATTATATAGCAATGGTTTGTTCTGTAGACTATCTAAACATTATATAGCTTTAAGGGGCTAGTAATTCTGACCTTAAAATCAATATTTAAAAAAATTAAAACTATTTTTATTCTAGTCAAAATAAAACAAAATATTATCAGATACTGTGAGCATTTCCTTGCTCTGTTTAACATCATTAGGAAAATAATGAAAATAAATAATTCAAAAAAAGGGGCTGATAATTCTGACTTCAACTGTACATATATAATAGCAAATAGGGACTTTAACTATGTACACACACGTCACTGGTGTTGTTCAAAAATCAAACATTTTAACATTTGAATGCCCTTTTCATGTCTTTAATCTTCATCATATAATAATAACCTTTTTTCAGGGAAAACCATTTTAGTGCTGCAAAAATGCATGTGCTTTTTCACAAAAAATTTCTTTCAGAACAGAAAATCACTTTTGCAGATAGTTTATTTATTTTTGTAAGTCATACAGTTTTAAATACCTTGTTCACAGAAAATCTTTTATTCTTATTATTCAGATGCTTTGCTGGCATAAATCCAGAGAGGGGAACCAAGGCTGTGAGAGGAAATGTGACGTCAAAAAAAAAAAAACTGGCAAGACAGTTCAGAAGAAGACCATGACTGTAAACCCCAAGGTTTCAAACCTTTTAAAGAAACTAATGGACTTTGAATGGGACTTTATTTAAAATGCAGCTAGCTTGCACCCCCCTACTTTTGCAACACAGAGGCCTTTTTTTCTTTATTTGCTGAAGCTAATTTTTGGGCTATATATTTTTATATTTTATATCCAAGACTAAATTGTAAAATGGCTATTTATTAAATGTTTTCTATGACATTCAGTAAGTTGCTTCTTGTTGTACAATGCTGAAAACGATCTTAACATTTCTGGAGAACTTACAATTTTTGCCTGTTCTTTGGCTTAATATTTTCACAAACACAATGCAGATTTTATTTTGTGTTGTTTGAAAATAAAAAATGTGAAATATAACTTGGATTTATTTCTCTTTTTGAATCATTTTAATCTGAAATAATATGGTTAAATATGGATTGTAATTTAACAGCTTTATGCTTCTAAATAACAGATGCATGCTGTAGATAAAATGTAAAAAAGGTAGGGCACTGTATTTTTACATTAGAATAACAGTGGTATGCTGTATCTTACAAAACAGTATCATGCTGTTAATTTAAAATGGCAGGGCACTGTATTTTTACAGTTCCATAACAGTAGATTACTGTGGCTAAAAAAACAGTATCATGCTGTTAATTTAAAACAGTAGGGCACTGTATTTTTACAGTTCCACAACAGTAGAAAACTGTTGCTAACAAAAACAGTATCATGCTGGTAATTTAAAAAACGGTAGGGCACCATATTTTTACAGTATGATAATGGCAACCACAGCTGCCAGTAGATTACCGTTTTTTTACAGGGAAATTTTTTACAGTGCAGTAAACCTCACACTCTGTAAACAACACTAATTATGATGATCAAATTTAAGATTTCAGATAAAGTAACCAGCCATCATCATTCAAATGCATATTGCGACATTACAAATTATAAAGTTAAATGACTATATTACCCCTACGCTAAACAATCTTTCAGGTGGGAATCTAGTGGCTGGGACGCACAAGAAAAGAAACCAAAAAGCCACTCTGGCAACATCCTTACATTCTTTTTTATTTACAATCTCCTCACTGCTGCAAACCACAGCATTCATTTTTGCATGTGTTGTTCTTCTGACATGAAGTGACAAGCGTGCACTTGTGGTTGCCTTTGCCATTTTCATTGGGCTTTGCACTCAAGCTCCCATAGCGTCTCTCGTAAGCGATCATCCAGCATTTTCTCAGAGGATGACAAGTATATGAAGAAAAGCAAAAAGCACTACAGTGTTTGGATGCGCTGTGTTTGTCTCCTGAAATTACTGAAATGTGTATAAGTGTATGTGTACATATGTGTATAGAGCACTCAATGCAGTCGAAAAAGTTGAGATGTTTTCAACTAGGTGTGCCTGGAAAATGCGCGCCACTTACACAACATGTGCACGTCGCTCCCATACACATGTCATGCAATTTGCACGCCTTCATTGGAAATGAAAAACTTACACCCTGAGCTTATTGGCATTGCTTCCAAGGCGCACGCTCAGCAGCCACATTTTAATAAAACTATAGCGCTTCGTACTGAAACTACATACAGAATTTTTTTTGTTTTTGTTGATATTGACAATGGTGCTCAGCCAATAATTATTGATACTGATTTTAATCGCCCAGCCCTACTCCAAACTAGAAACATTTTCATTTATTGATTTATTTATTAGTTTTAAATAGTTAAGAACTTTATTTCGCTTCACCATGGAGTTAAGTCCTTTACCGTTCCAACTAGTGAATTTCAGTACACCACTGTTGCCACCTTGTTACTAGTCAGTAGGCCCACACGGATTCTGCGCGCGCAGAAATCCACAGTTTTTTAGCCCATCATAGAGTCTTTTTATTTATTTGTGTAAATGTGTGCAAATTAATATTTATTTTGCTTTGATATCCATTTCAGTAATATTGTTGACTAATATGAAATTGTTCATATGATTTATTTACGTAATATTAGTAATATTTTCTGTCTTTTAGTAGATTTATTATATGAGAGACTTGCTTTGTTTACCAAATAGGTGGATCTAATTAGATTAACATTTTAAACATAAAAATAATAGCTTTTAAACTTTTATTTAATTACATATATTAAGTTTTTAGCTACGATACCATATTTTTGGGGGGCAAAATTCACTGCATAAACAGTACAAAAATGTTCACAGATTCTGTCTGGCCCTACTCATCAGGGATATAAATACCAAATACTACATGCATGATCACATCTTGGAGAACCCACCCGACAACATTGCAAGGATACAAAATGCAGTTAAAGTGATTGCCCACAACAAAGGGAAAATGTAAGAAAAAAAAGCAAGTAAATAAACAGAGAAACCAACCCTTAAACCCACTCTTACACATAATTTATTTTGAATTATTGGTGCTATAAAGATTAGGTGTCATCTGAAAGTTAATCTAAATGAATAAAGAAACAAAGCATACATGAAACATTAAATAAATAGTCTTTTTTTTCACTCCAATAGCTACTACAGTATGCATCTCTAACTTGGATGTTTTCCAAGTATGTGTGCGTATGCAGGTTTGCAGATTACAGCCACAAACCACAGGCAATAAAAGAATCCTAATGATACCCATCCAGGGAAAACCCTGCCATCATGTGTCCTTGTGTTTTTCCAGTGTGCCCAATCATGCTCACCTCCTTCCCAAACTAAGAAAATCCCATGGTGGGAGCACATAGCAGGAAGGAAACAGGGGGGGGGGTAGTTTTTAGTTTACAGACCTTGAGGCCACATTGATCTAGCTGCAAAGTAAGTTGCGAAAACCAAACAGTGTCCATTAAATCACTTAACACCATGCGTTTACCATCACCTTGTTTTCTTATGACAGGTCACGTCCTTTAACTCCACACACAAACGATAGAACTTTTCAAATCTCTTCTTATCAGCTGTATTTCACAACATTTCTTGATGAGAAATAAGTTTGTGACAGTCTAAATGCAGCAATCGGCAACAAACTTTGCCTGGAGGAAAGACTCTGAGCCACACCTTTGTATAGTAATTAAAAACAGCATGTTTTAAAGTGGGTGGAGGGGTAACGGTGGTTCCCATCAGAGGGTCTAATCCCTGTGATAGCTGGGGTCCACATCCCCGAGGGCCCTTCTCGGCCTCCCATGGACTAAACCCCCCTCCTACCGAGTCCTGGCTTTAATAAGACAACGGAAACACTGATTAGCCCCTCTATTTGGCCACATTCTCCAAATTAGAATCCTTCATTAGTTTATGACCCTGGTCTCGGTGTTAGTGCCCTGTGAACTTAACCCCCCCCCTCCTCCTGTGGTCCCAAAAAAACAGGCAGGCTAGAACTAAACAAGATGACCCTCAACCGCCCTGAGTCCCCCCCCACTCCTTCCCCTCAGTCCCAGTCTATTATAAATCAAAGCTCACAGTAAACTGTTGGAGAAAAAGGGAAAGAGAGGAAAGGTCAACACATCATGTTGACCTTTCCCACTTCTGTCCTCCACAGGGTTAATAATGAAAGCAGGAAAACAAGAGGGGAAAACAGGGGATGGAAACCTGGGAAGTCTCCAACTTCAAAAAAGACTAGGTGATGACTCTTTTTTTTTTTCTTTATATTCTGTATTTCTATATTCAATCACTAAACGACAAATGTTAAGGAGCTGGCAGTTTTACAGTTAAGGAGCTGTAAAAACTATTTTCAAAATAAAAGTTTTAATTTCCTTTCAATGTAAAATGCTTCAACTTACATTCCAAAGTGAATTATATAAATGTAAAGCACACAGAATTGGATTTTTTTTTTTCAGAATGGGATAAATTATGACTTATTGTCTATATTTTCCAAAGCGTTTATCAGCATTTGTACAAAGCTATTTTCCTTGGTGATAAGCAGAGGGAATTAACAAAATCACCCCTTACATTGGATGGTGCTTAATGAAAAACAGAAATACTCTTTTCTGAAAAACAAATAATTCTTGCCTCTATTAATCTTCTTTGTCATTACAAATTTTAAGCTTGCCAAGACTGTTTTGTAAGGCCGTATGTTAAGCACCACCAAGGCATGTTCAGCAGTAACAGAATAAAAGTACCAATCTCATTGTTCGACCAGTTTTTAAAATGTAGTGTGTCAAAAAAAGCACCTAAGACTTTTTTAATGACAATTTTATTTAGGTTTTTTTTATGTAGATAAAATTGGTATCAGTATATAATGACTGTACGCCACTATCAATAACGATAAAAAAGTTGTTCGCTATGAAGTTTTGTACAAAGGCTATAGTTTTATTGAAATGTGGCTGCTGAGCACATGCCTTGAAAGGAATGCCAATAAGCTTAGAGTAGGGCTGGGTGAAAAAAAATAAAAAATCATTATCGATATTTATTGACCGAACAACATTGTCAATAATGGTAGAAAAAAACGTTTTGTATAAAGTTTCAGTATAAAGGATTTAGCTTTATTAAAATGTGGCTCCTGAGCAAGCGGTGCACATGTAACGGCAGACTAAATACCTAAGCTTTCTAATTACTTGTATTTGTCATCCTGTGATAAAACTGTTGATAGTCGCCTAGTTTGTCGCCAGAGTGGCTTTTTGGTTCATTTTCTTCTGCGTCCCAGCCACTAGCCCCCCATCTGAAAGATTTTTTTAGAGAGTAATAAAGTCACTCTACCTTAATTTGTAACGTTGCAATATGTATTTAAAAACTGATGGTTAGTTCCTTTACTTGAAAATCTCAGGTTTGTTTATCATAATGTGTGTTGTTTACAGAGTTTGAGGTTTACTGTCTCATTATTTATCCATTTTTTTTACATTTATCAAGTTTAAGAGTCTCTTCATCACTTATGTTTATTTTATTATAAAAAGACATTTTGTTCAAATAATTTTGTTTTTGACTATTAAAACTGTTTGCCTGAGTAATGCTGGTAAATTAAAATAAAGTGGTTAAATAAAAAGAAAACTCCTAATATACCTGAATGTATTGTTAAAAAAATATTCTATAATTATCGATATCAAATTTTATGAAACATGATATTGTAATTTATTTATTACATTTTTTTTTATATCGCCCAGCCTTACTTTTACGCTTGCCTTTTTGGTATACATGTGAACATTGCCGGCCATTGTTTAGTCATGAGGCAATTAGCATGAGCAAAGATCTCTGTGCACTGGCCCTAAGGAAGTGTTGAAAACACATTTTCAACTAAAAACTGAATGGAAACACTATTATCTCTGTGTAAAATAGAATAATTTTGTGAAAGTGGTTGCAGTGCAATCTGCAATCGACAATGGACTATACAGCATCTTTTATACTAGTTGACTATTCAGCAACAGTTTCTTTGCAAATTGATATCAGGGACAACTGGCCTGTCATTTACAATACAGCATTGTTAGTGGCTTGTCATCTGAACCTTTTCCCATTTTAGTATATCATTGCCATTTAAATGTACAATAAATCACCAATGCAATGTTTTAATCTCTCAACGATGATGTTGTACCAGTTGTAACTTGCAACCTTTATTTTGAATCCAGAAAACACGGTATTGCTTTTCTTGCAATCTCAACATCTGGAAGCACCACAGGACTAGTTCCCTATAATCCTGGGCTTTTGAGGCAGCGTTGAAACGGTCTTCAAATGACTGGGTGTTGCAGGTTGATTACGACTTCTGATAGCTTTGTGTTTCCTGTCATTTTCTTCCTGCTATCAAAGTGTCACGGGACACCACTGAGGCCTGAGCAAAGGGTGAACTAAATATAGAAGGACAAAAAGGTTACAGTGTAACTGTTCATGGCTAAAATCTAACTAGCTCTAACGCGATAGATCTTTTACTGTGTGTTCAGAGTCTCTCAATCTTGTTTGTTTGTCTATATCTGACCGGGTCACATGAGTGTCACTGGATGAATAAAGAAACTCGCTCATGCTCACTCTTTCTCTCTCTCCACTTTATCTCTACTGAGCGGATTCACAAACTGCCCTTTCATTCATACCGAAACGGAAACCAGGCTGCTTGTCAGACTTCCTTTAGCTGTGTGACTCGCATGTGGCCAAAAGCAAAATCCATCGGGATACACGGCACAACGCCATCTGCTTTTCTGCAACCAGAATGAATGCTACAACATATACTCAAAGGAAACCTCTGGCCTTAGAAGAAGAGTTTGTTTGAGGGTCACGCAAGTACAAAACAGTAGTGGTCATCTGAAAGTAATACAAGATAATCACAGTTTTAAACAGCTTGGCTTACAGCCTTCATCTGAAGAGGGCCTGATTATAAATTGGAGTGCTTTTCTGTTCCCAGGACAAGCTTCATGAAGCATCAGGTGATTCTAGAGTCTAACTACACTCAATGTGAAATGAGAGTCGCAGAATTCCTAAATTTAATATTAACCTGTTAAACTGCTCACAGTTCAGCACTTTCATAAAATAATAATTTATCTAAAATTAATCTATGGTTTCCCAGAAAAGTGGACCTAAATATGACATGACTAACAACTGTTATAAAGCTGACAGCGGAATACAATGTGCTGTGAACTCTGATCCAGACTCGTTCCATTTAACTTATGAAGTTTTCAATTTTTTCACAAGAACAATCTCCGTTCACATTATACAAAAAAAATCCTTATCTTACATCTCACACTCAAGCACACTGGGCATGTGTGTGTCTTGTTGGCATCCATTCTTGCAATTTTCCAGGACAGTAATGTTCATATGAGAAGGTTTGGATGAATCTGGAAATCATACTTAATAATAGTCCAGAAAATTCAATCAGTAAGCGATTATGGATAGCCATGTCTCCATTTTAAACGGAATATGTTTTAGGCCAGATCACGGCAAACATTTTTAAAAAAGTATATTTTTTATTTTTGTGGTGAGAGGTACCTTTCGGTACTGGCTTTCTATTGGAAGTGAGTAATTTGCATGCCGTTTATGCACCACTGTCACCATATTCTATCTGCCTGATGTGCCTAAAAATGAGTACTCTGTGGCCCTTCAATTAAAAAAAATCAACTCTGTGCAGAACAATTGCCTGATGTCATTCACTCCAGCACAAACACCATTGATACAGTAGTTTCTAGCAACATAAAAAGTGCAGCACACTGCTCTTTTCTAAAAACAATAAAAAGGCAGTGTGGTGCACCTCAAGTTTCAGAAGTCTTACTACACTGAACCGCAACTCCAACGTTTTCAAAATTAAAATTAACTAAACTAATTAAAACCATTTACAAAATGCTTTGTTTCCATAGGTCATACGCGTTGGAGTAGTGTGGATGCCAGGTGTATATGTAGCATAAACTATGCATTCCAAAGCAAAAATGCAATAGCATAAATGCAGAATAACTCACACTCTCTGGAAAAGGTTTAAGTAAGATATATGCTAGAAAATTAATGTAGCAGTCTCATACAAAATATCTCCTTTAATATGTTGGGGCGACAGTAATATGGTAAATACAAAAAATCTCTTGTCAACCATGTCAAGACCGGTAACTTCCAGACCAAATTTGAAGCTGAGTTTTGAGGATTAGTCGTCCTTATTGTTGGACACATTAGCAGTTGCGACATTTCCAAAACATTATCCTTAGTCTTGTGAGCCGTCTACACAAATAGCGTTTTCCCCTTCCTGTCCCTCAACCCCTGAAGATCTGGTCCAAATGAAGCAGATGTTCTCCAGATGTTCCTCTTCTAAACATCTGGTTTTAAAAGCTCTCTGTTTTATCAGTGTAAATTGGAGACTAATCATGTTTGTCTAGAAGCGATTGGTCAGGGGGTCAGCGTTCCAGACATCCCACAAACTATTCAAAAATGAAGTCCTAATATAGAAGCTGTTTAATGAGTTGCAAACTTGAGTAGGACACAACAACAAGACACAATGTACTTCTTCAGTGTGCCCTATTAACTCCTCCTGTGTACAGCCCATGTACCGTGGACGGGCTTCTGCAGCCAGGCAGATGAGTTTACCAGGCCGGCCCGTCCTCCAGTCATTCTATGCTGCTACACTGGGCCTTTGTTCCCCTCTGAAACCCAATCCGCAGAAGCTCTAAGTACCCACACACACAGAGGGAGAGAATGAAAACCTTGGCACACGGGCTCACACTCTGTATTAAAGACAAGGATATTCAAAGCAGCTGGGGAAAAAATCTCCTTATTGAATATATTGATAAAAAAATTACGTTCATCTGCATACAAGAGAAATTAAGAAATTCTCTTAATTTTAGTTTTTAGTTCATTGACTACTTCTAGTGCCAATATAGAAAAGAGGCTACTCAAATCAGTCAATCACTTTCAAAAACTTGTTTTGAGTTTTTGAAAAATGCACAACATTGTAATTACCGTCCCCATTCACAATGATCAGCAAAAACAAGTAGACTTTGCTAAGAAAAACTACATGTTTGCAGACATATAGTCATAAAAGCCACTTTTCCACTATCAGGCTGAACAGTTCTGTCTGGTTAACCATTCCATTCCACGCCAATTGAGGCAAGTCAACATGGAAACGGTTTCATTTTCCACTGTGTGCTGATAACTGAACTGTTTGGAATGTAATACAAATGCGCCAGTCACAGACATTTTAACATAATGTAATCAGTAATGTAAATTAGCGATATAAATGATGTTCAAGTATTTCTGTTTTTGGGACTTTTTTCTTATATTTACTTCATTGAATAACAATAAATAAATAAATAAATAGCGCACTTTTGCCTAGCCAGGTATAAAAAAACTGGCAGCCAGACAACATAATGGCAGTTGCTATGCTTCCATCCAAAAATGTGATTTAAATTTATGTGCAAAATTGGAAATATCGCATAAAAGATGTGCAAATAAAGCAGTCAAAGAGAACAAAATCGTCACTTCCTGATTATCTGGTGACAAATATTAACAGTAAAAATGAAATTTGCTACTGTAGGAGAAGCTGCGTAAATAGTTTTTTTTATTTAATAAATTACTTGCATCTCAGAAGATGATGCCGACACGCAATAAACACGTGGTGGCGTTTGAAGCCATGAGGCGCAAAGTGCAGATGCTCCTGACAGTTCTAGAGGTCATTAAAAATACAATAACACTAATACTAAAATGGTTAAGGTGTTTTTGAATGACCAAAAACAGCATTTCAGATGTTTTACAATGTGTTTCTTCAGCCTGCTGGTTTGTCCATTCACACACATTACATATCATCACATGATCTTTTATAACAAAATTCAACCCAGGCTCATTCTGAAAACGTAGTCTCGTGGATGTTTCTGGAGGCTGCAAATTATGTAACCAGAGGTACGTATGGCTGCATTTTATGTTTTAAGTGAATGCTACAAGCGGTATGACACTGTTTACCAACCGTTTACCTCCGTGTGGACGAAAAAAGCAGTTTGTCCAGTTAGCTCGTCGTGTACGTCGGCGAACTTGAGACGCAGAGGCTTGGGAACAGGGTGGGAATGTGGTAAAATACGAAAATGTGGTAAAAATCAGACGAGGGCTTTTCTTTTTCTGGGCGGTTTTGTAAATTGTTAGTTGGGTTTAAGGACGTAAGTGGTTGGGCGGGTCAATCTGTAAAATTGGTTGGGTTTAGGTGAGGTGGAGGCTGGGTCAGTCGATTGACAGGTCGCACAGTCAATCATTCAGTCAGACAGACGGTCGTTCGACAGTGGCCTCTGGTGGATTTCACGAGAACATCGCGAGTGCGAACAGCACTTGCGAGAGACATTTGAGATACGAAAATGTGCTCACAGCGACTTCTCGTGGAATCACGAAAACAAAAACTGCAAAAATAGGTACCTTCCTGAACGTATTTCGCAGTGTCCAGAAACATCCATGGGACTACATTTTCAGAATGAGCCTGAGTTGACAAAATCACATGAACTTTTTTTTAATTCACATACTGGAATTTGTTTGGTAAAAGTGTTTCCATCGTAGTTTATGCACATCTTTTCTTATCGAATATAAAATGTTTATCCTACTCAGTTATGCGCATACATTTTATGCACATTTTTAAAATCTATGCGTATCTTGGTTTTCCATCAACCGATTTTGTTTTTCGGTAATTCGTCTAAAATGCGCATAAAAATTCGCACAAGTGCCTAGAATTTCAGTCTGAGAATGGTTTGTATTCATACTGTGTTATTCCAGGCTCACGTGGATACACATCTTAAACAGTACCTGACTGTTCCTATAACCATTCGGTATGATAGTGGAAAAGCAGCGTTGTTTTGGTTTTCTTCAAATACTCATACACACCTACAGACTGAACGCATAATATAGATGATGTCACCATTGTCACAAAACCAAAAAAAATTGCAATTTACAGAGTTGATAATGGTAGCATTTTTCAAAAACCTGCCATTTTTTCAAACATTTGCACTTCAAACTGCCTTCATCATGTAAATGAACTGCCAAAATACATAAAAACTAGTCATGTAAAAAAGTGACACCTCAAAGTCTAATTGAAAGACAAGTTTCCACTTCTAAAATGACCAGCAGCATTTCAGACTTAACCCCATTCTAAAACTTACCAAAACAAATTAATCACCCCTAACCCATGATGCTGTAGTACGCGTTATATCAAGCAACATTAACAACTCACTTTAGGAAGTATCTCTGTCCCGAAGGGGTCTTGGCCATCTCCCAGCCTGGGGGCAGCGGCATGTCATCGGGTATCTCGTAAGAGGACTGGCGGAGGTGCTGAGGTGGGGCGTTTGCTGGACCCATGCTGGTCAGTGCACCAGGAGAAACTGCGCCCAGCTGCAGGGAGGCAGGTGAGGAGTGTGCCCGGACGTGATGGGGCGTGACGGTACCAGCAGTACCTGCATCTGTACTGGCCTATACGGGGATAGAGGATTAGTTAGGCATAAAGAAAACATTTAGACTAGGATTGGATTTAAAGCAAATACCCCACAGGCAATAATTCTCTCAAACAGAGAACAGACTTATGACTAAACCTAAATAATTTGCACAATTTGCACTCTTGCTTTACTCTCCCTCAAGTGGTTCCAAACTTTTATAAGTTTCTTGAACACAAAGTAAGTTATTTTAAATGTTAATTATGTCAGAAAGCTGTAACCACTGACCTCCATGGTATTTGTTTTTTCTACTATTGAAGTCAGTGCTTACAGGTTTTTAAAATGTCTTCTTTAATGTTAAATAGAAAGAAAAAAAATCTCAAACAGGTTTGTGATAATTAAAGAGTGAGTAAATGATGACAGAACGCTCAATTTTTGATGAAGTGTCCAATTAAAGTCAACAATTTGTTTGAAAACATTCATTTAGACTTTTTTCAACTAGTCTATGAGATTTAAATTAAAAAAAGGAAAAGGAAAATCTGGAGTAAAAATTTAAATACACTTATATATTCTAAACAGACTGATTTTTACTTCATAATATAATAAACTATATAACTTATATTTATATAAGTAAATATAATTTTCTATTTATATAAATGATATAACTTGAGACAAAGAAAATCTGACACTTCTCAAGTATTCAGATCATATAGTGGGATGTAGGCATGGGACGATAACTGTTTTCAAATTACACCGCGATTTGGAAAAGTCAATGTTTTAAAAACCACCAAAAATTTTCTGTTATATTGTTTCTACTGTATATGCACATTTTTGAATGAACTTTTTTTTGGACAACAGTATCACCAGCAGAAAAGATATCCTAAGATGCCGATGTATCATGTAAAGAAATCTGTTTTTGAAACTAATAAAGACAGCAGAAATCAATGATACATTTGACATGTTTACTGTTCCAAAACATTTGAAATGTTTCCCAAAATGAAATATACTGTGTTCTAAGGGGAAAATGTTTTAGTTTTTTCCCCATACATTTAAAAGGAATATATTTTAGAGAAGTAGTCACAATACCATGAAACCGTGATATTTTTATCCAAGATTATCATACCGTCAGAATCATATACCAGCCCATGCATAGATGTGTAAAGCAGTGGTTCTCAAAGTGTGGGTCGCGGGACAATGAAGGGGGGTTGCCTGGTGATTTTCAAAAATCTATTTATTTTTATTAAACCGTAAGTATTACCATATTTTATCCATAACCTACTGAAGAGAAAAAATAGTTGTTTATAGTTACTATACTGTATTGAGTTAGTAGCTTATAGTTACTAGTTGTATTGGTTTGCGACCCCAGGGATAATTACATTATTCTAAAGACACAGCAATAGTGTCAAGTGCAGCAGATTGATTTTATAACACCAGATTAAACTTTCTGGCCCATTTACAGCACTCACATCCATGAAAAAAACTAAACAAAGAACAGACTTGAGTCTATTGGTGTGTGCCCTATTGCATGCAAGGTTTCTGTATTTATAACCACCTCAGAGAATATTAGGGGTCGCGAGTCAATGGCATTGTTATTTTGGGTGCCGCGGGCTAAAAAGTTTGGGAAACCCTGGTGTAAAGGATACTCAGTTATTGAATAATCATCTAGATTTTGTCAATTTTAATCACAACTGAGAGTTCATTGCAGCTTAAAATTAGTAAGACAAAAGAAAGGTGTTGTGGGACAAACAAAATAAAGACATTTTGTGACCCTTTGCTAATTAATGGGGAGGAAGTTGAACAGGTGAGTTCTTTTAAATATTTAGGTGTGGGAATTGACTTTCAATTCTCTTTCGGTAAACACTCAGAGAAAGTTTTTAAAAAGGCTCAGCAGCGGTTGAGAAAACTGAGAAGTTTTGATATTGAGAAGGACAGTTTGATTGTCATTTATAAATCACTTATTGAATCTGTCCTTACTTTTAACACTGTAGCCTGGTTTAAACATGGTTTAAAATAAATTTTTAAGGTTGGTAAACATAGGGAGTAAACGTAGGTTAGAGACAAACACTTCTCACTGATTTATTAATAGTAGCAGCAAAAAGAAAAACCTCCACTATTGTGGAAGACTCCTCCTTTTCATGGTTCCTTCAAGTTACTTTCATTTGGTAGATGGTATAAAGTCCCTTTAGCAAAAAAGGCTAAATACAAGACGTTTATTCCCACTGCCATTGGTTTTTTTTTTTAAGTAGGATTTTTTTTTTAATTGTGTAAGTGTATGTTTTGTTTTTGTGTGAGAGCCTATGTCTAAGACAATTTTCTAACCCCCGTGTGATAGACAATAAAGTTTACTGAATTGAATATTTCTAGATGTATTTAATTATAGGAGTTTAGCAAAGTACAGGATGAATCACTTGAGTCAGGATGAGTCAGTTTCCAGTAAATAAAGGGCGCATCAAATAGCACATGAAGTAAGATAACACAAATCAATTCAAAGATTAAAAAAAAAGATATGGAAACAAAAAAAAAACAGCTCATTTTCACACAAATGGCACTGCTGTATGCTTGAATCTTAGCTGGAGTGATGCTTTCATTCGTTTTATCAGCTTGGTTTACAATAACAGAAGGTTAAGGAACGGATGTGGCCTAAGCTGTTGGCTTCAGAAGGAGCGGAGTAGGAAACAGGCTGTCCTGGGACACTTTGAGCAGAACTCAATCTGTGCGCATGCGCTAGACGTGATTCCAAGATCGAGAACAGTCGATCGCTTCTGTTGTCATAAACTTTTTAAATTAAGGTTCAGATTAAGCCATTTTAATCATCTTCCCCCTCGTATCACAAGTATTTAAACCTAAAGTTTATAATGCGTATACTATTTGTAAATTAAACCTCCTTAAATGGATAAATAAGACAGTTCTTATGTAAAGTCTAAGTGTATATTAATAGTCAGATGTAGTAATGAACAAAACCTCCATGTAATATTTTAAAAATCAAGTCGGGTGTGTTTTCAGTGGGTTGTTTAGAATCACAACTAGCGATGCCCAAATCGCAAATGATTGATTCTTTTGAGTCGGTTCTTTTAATGAACTGGTCAAACGGGTTAGCAAATGGACTAAATTAATTTCGCAATTCATTCTGAATCATTCAGACAGCCCACTCGAATGTACAATCTATCAACCTAACGATTATTTGTGCTGTGTAGTTTAGTTTGCATAACACTGACTAATATTTAGTAAGGCAGTATGACTTTAGGTTCAGACTTTATTTTATATTTCTTAATTACAAATCAAGACTGACAAGTCAATATTATTTTACTATTTATGACTTTCAGTAATATGCAATCGGCCTTTATTTTCCTGCATAAATGTATCTCTAAATACGATGTTTACAGTTCTTTAAGCATACAAAAACAAACAAATAAAACTAATAAAAATATTTTAAATCTGTGACTGTGTCATTACAAACTATACGCCAATACTACGCAGTGACACTGCAGGCTGAAAGTGTGCATTGCCCCGGCGCCAGTTTCAGTGTCAGGCGCAGGAAAAGTTTGTGGAAACTGTTTGTGGTTTCTGAGGGGGTGGTCTCTTACTTGTCTGGAGTGGGACTTTGGCTCTGGCGGCGTGAAGAATGAGTCTGGCAGCTTTCTCAACCTCATCGGCACGGAAGGGGGGACGATGGTGTTTTTCGGGTTCATCACAGCGTTAAAAAGAGCCTCCAGATCGGTCTCGGAGTCTCCCCGAACATGGACGATCTGGTGGCCGGCTGGAGGGTTGTGCTGGTTCGGATCCATGACTCCAGATAAAAGTAAAACTCTTCTTTCTATCCAACTGAAACCGTTTTCAAGGAAAGTCGGCTGCAACCATACAAATGGCGAAAATTTTAATCCAAAACAACCCAAAAAGATGTTCTGTGTCCGGCCGCTTTATCAATTATCCAAGCCTTGCGAAGGAAAAAAATCGGCAACGTTGTGTTTTGCTGCTTGCCAAAAACACCCAAATAAATGTGGAAACGCGCATATCTACAAAACTGTATCTCTAAAACTTTTTCTAAGGTGTCTAAACTTTCTAAAATCGCTGTCTGTGTTGCTTTTCCAGTAGTTTACGGCTCTTCTAACGCAGGCATTGGTAGTGACTGTACTGCGCATTGAAAATCACAGCCCTCTCACTAACCTAACTAACTTTTTTTCTCTTCCAACTTCTGAAACTTTGGGCAGGACATCAAACTTTATGAGTCATGTGACCGCTGACTCAGAGGGGCGGGGCTTGAGCAGGGCCTTTAAAGCAACACGATAGTTCATCCTTATGGAGCCAGATCAGTCTCAAAAGTAATACATTTGCATTGATAAATCCACAAATCCAGCAGTGAGTGATTTACTGGGTCCCAATTCGCATACTTACACTATGCCTTAAAAGTATGTACTTTTTTTGTGAAGGAAAAATATATACTTTTAAGTGTGTAAGAAGAGTAAGTTTTGGAACATAGGCTACTACTTCCTTAACAGATCATTGTGTTGCTTACTGTAGAGCCCTGTCAATTATCCACACATCATCCACATTTCTGTCATATTTAATTTCCTACCTTATTGGAGAAGCAGCAGCAGGTTAATCTGCCATTCTTGAGTCTTTCATGCAGAAAAACTTCCTCAAATTTTTTGGATAATTATGCATTCAGACGTTAATGTCCAAACACATCTTTATATAAGTTCAGTATTGGTGCAGATGAAATATAACAAAAATGTGATTTAAATATTTTCCAGTGGGCTAGATATTAATTAACAGTCATACAAACATCTTTACCGAAGCCTCTACTTCAGGGGTGGCCAACCCTGTTCCTGGAGAGCCACCTTCCTGCAGATTTCAGTTGCAACCCATATCAAACACACCTGCCTGTAATTATCACGTGGTGTTCAGGTCCTAATTAATTGGTTCAGGTGTGTTTGATATGGGTAGCAACTGAAATCTGCAGGAAGGTGGCTCTCCAGGAACAGGGTTGGCCACCCCTGCTCTACTTGATGGTTGGTCTCACGCATCCGTCTTGTTTGTAGTTTATTTACACTTTTCACCCGTGTTTGTAGTCCTAATCA
This sequence comes from Danio rerio, assembly GCF_052040795.2. Taxonomy (NCBI): domain Eukaryota; kingdom Metazoa; phylum Chordata; class Actinopteri; order Cypriniformes; family Danionidae; genus Danio; species Danio rerio. Next base: position 40,441,321 of record NC_141038.1, read on the forward strand.
AAGTTACGTCCAACACGCAACGTATTGTGGCCAATATCAGTGGTTAGAGTATGAACGCTTCTACACATAAAATTTTTACCGGAAATGGTAAACCATCCGGGGTACCTTTGGCATACTCTTTTCAACATCCTACAGTTTGGGACATACTAATTCTATTTTCAAATACTATTTAGGATGGATAGTATGCGAATTGGGATGCAGCAATTGTATTAATGAATGAGTCGTTTATTTAACTGACTCGTTTGAATCAATGATTTGTTTAGTAACATTTGCTACTCAATGCATTGATATCAGTGGTATCAGAAGATCATCGTACTTAATATTACTGATGTATAACATTACTCAGATTATTTAATTTATGGCTGTCGCATATATATTAAGTCTACACTGAAGTCGAGTCTGCTTGTCACTACAAATTCATTCGCTCCATGCTTTGTAATTTGACAGTTTTACCATGGATTATGAGAGCTGGTCAGCAAAATAAAACAGATGACATGCTAAGTTTATATATATAGAAACTCAAGAAGTTTCACCCTTTAATTTTTATTTCCATAAAATAAAATCAATTGTTTTAGCAGTATTAGAAAGTTGTTATTAAAATAACGTCATAGTAAGGTGTTTTAAGCAATTTTGTCTTGACAGACTGGCACAAACATATATATATATATATATATATATATATATATATATATATATATATATATATATATATATATATATATATATATATATATATATATATACATATATATATATATATATATATATATATATATATATATATATATATATATATATATATACATATATATTAGAAAGTTGTTATTAAAATAACGTCATAGTAAGGTGTTTTAAGCAATTTTGTCTTGACAGACTGGCACAAACATATATATATATATATATATATATATATATATATATATATATATATATATATATATATATATATATATATATATATATAAATATTTCTAATTTTAGTTTTTATTGGTGGATTAAAAACTCATTGCGATTGGCAAAACAGAATATCCTCCAAAATAAGATGTGTACGAATCATATCCTGCGAGGAAGGTCTCAAAAATACTTCACGAATTCGAAGGACTCCATGCTGGTGTGAGCCTCAGATGTCATGAATCTAACATAAATGCAAGAGGAAAGTAATCCAAGAACTTCACATATACATAATTGTGTAAACATTTTAAATGTGTTTAGGTAAGATGTATAGGTGTGAGGGAAATTTTTTTACTTTTTGGTTTTAAATTGAAGAATTATGTTTTGAATATAAGAATTGGAGTTGTAGATTTATAATTTGTGCTGTGCATATATGATTTTTATGAATGCAAATGTATTATTTTTGAGACTGATCTGGCTCCATACATTCTTTCTGTGTGGGCCCATGATGTGCATGTGTCATTAGTCTAATAGTCATTAATAAAGTACTTCTATATCCACAACAGCTTGGAAAGATTAAAATGCATTATTGCATTTTCAATTTCACTTTGTATTTCATAAAGAAAATACAGTATAATAGTTGTGAATTATATTTCAAATTTAAAAAGGTTTTGATCTCTAATATTATTTATAATTGAACTTATTGTATTTATGTAATTCAGAGTTTTAGTGTCTTCATGCCAGTACATGATCATTTACAAATATGATCCAATCATTCATAATATTACCAGTGGTAAAAAAAAAAACTTTTTTTGATGAAACTAAACACATGTTAATTTTTAAGATTAGATACCTTTTAAGATGGAGTTGAAAGTTATTTATTTATGATAAATAATCATTTAAAATGTTGTAATATTCATTATAGTTATGGTTTAAAATAGTAGCAATAGTATTTGAGTAAAACTGCAGCAACAAATTGTTTATTTATTATTTTTTTTTTTATTAGAATATGCAAAAATACAAGAAAATACAAATACAAGAAAACGTCAACAAATAACAAATACAAAGCAACGAAACAAAAACAAAACAAAAACAACAACAATATAGTCATGTACTGGTATGTGCGTGAGTGTGTGCGTGTGAGTGTGTGTATGCATGTAAAGGTAACTTGGTGGACAGGTCAGAGTACATACATAAGGAACAATAACAGTCAATAAATGAAGCAAGTGTCACAGATATAGACAAAACATATAGAAAGAAACCAGTCAGAGGTAGGGAGTAACAACAATGCTTATTAATGTATGATAGTAAAAATGAGAGTAAAAAGAAAGAAAGGACAACAGTAATAACTGACAACAATAATAATAAATCACAAGTGCTACACCAACTACTACTACAAAAAGTTACTTATATTACAACTACTACTGCTTCTATTACAGCCACAACCACGACTACTACTACTACAATGTCTACTAATACTGATACTACTACGACTACCACTACTGATACTACTATAGCGTTTGCTACAACTAATACAACAACGTCTACTGCTACTACTACTACTACTACTGCTACTTCCACCACCACAATCACTTCTACTACATCTACATCAACAACATCTACTACTGATATTACTACACCAACAACGACTTCTACTACTACTGTAACTACCACACCATTACTACTTCTGCTACTACTTACATGAACTACTATTTCAAAAATCTCCGTAACAATTACTCAATAACAATCGATACTATTACACTGTCTACTACTTCAACTACAACTACTACTACTACTACTACTACAACTACTACCGCTACAACTACAACAACTGCAACCTTAATAATGATAATGGTATAAATACTTGTAATAATGATAATGGAAAGATAACAGGACAAGTCAGAACAGTAATAATAATAATAATGATTACAAAAAATAAAAGTAATACCATTTATGACAAAGGTGTCGAGGAGAGGGGAGGATGGGAAATCAGGGAGAGGACAAGTAATAATAATAAATAATAATAATAATAATAATAATAACAACAAATAATAATAGTAGTAAGTAGTAAGTAGAAGGGGAGAGAGAGGAAAAGAGGAAATAAACTAATGATAATAAACAAAAATTAATAAAATACTAATAATAAAAATAAATAAATAAAAGATAAATAAATAAATAAAAACAGAAAAGGAAGGGGAGGAGTAGAAGAAAAAGAAAAGAAACAATAAGAGAGAAGAAAAATAAAGTTCAGCAAACAAAGCAATGAGAATAAGCAAAAAAGAATAATAATAATAAAAACTGAATAAATAAAAAAGAAAACACTATATCAATGCTAATTATGAATTATACAAACCCACATGTAAGAATAATATTAAAGATATGTATGATAGATTATTACTGTAACTTGATAACTATAATATACTCATGCTAACAAATTGTTTATAATGATAGTCCACCTGCTTCTTGATGAGCAAATTGGCATAATAAAATAATTTACAAAGATCATTTGACACTGAAGCCTGGACTAAAGTTTTTATACACTGTAAAACCCAAAAAGTGAAGGTAACTTGAACCATTTGAGGAAACCGATTGCAACAATGAGTACTGTGAACTTAATTCATTTGAGTAAACGAAGCAATTTGAACACAGTAAAATTCAATAAATTAAGAGAACTTAAACCAACTGAGTACAGTAAAACCAAGTTAAGGCATCTCAAACCGTTTGAGGAAATCGATCGCTACAAACCATTTGAGTTATAAAACTATTCTACATGAGTACTTTGAACTTACTCTATTTAAGTTGAAATAATTAGGTGTTTTATTAACTCATTACCTTCAACACTGAGTTCAAAACTCTTTTCAAATGAGTAGAATTAACTTTCAGTCAATTTTGAGTCAACTACACTTATTTCATTTGATAAAGTTGACTGTTGGGGTTTACAGTGTAGACTCACTTTGAAAACCCTTATTTTATATGATTGTATACATTATATATATTATATAAGTTAAATATTTCACACTTGTTATATTTTTATTGTAGTTTTAATTGAAAAAAAAAAGCAGAAAAGAGACTTTGAAACGTTACAACATGCATGTTAATATTTTTTGATCTGTATAATTGTTTTTTTATCAAGCTTTTTATTAATAAAAATATTTTTTGTTTATCATTTTTAGCAATACACATAAATCAATGTTTTCATAACAACTCCTAATCTGTATCATCAAATAGGCTCATAAAAATAATAAAACATTCATCATGACACATCATTTCTCTGTGCTTTTATAACATAGTGCTTAATCAAAGCTCTTTTTTATGTGTCTTTAGTGGGTGTCACTTATTTTTATTCATATTTAGCTTCTGGCGTGAAGTGTCACTCATCACAGAATAAATCTGATTATACAAAAAATACACCAGTGAAGTTCAAGCACTCGCTTCTTTATGAATAAAGAAATAAATTGTCTTTCATTATGTAGAAAGGCGCAGAAAAGTAGTCCCATGCAGTTCCCATAATTGTTATGTAAATGAGGCTTCCCGGTCCATTGAGAAATCATTTTGTCAAGACTGAGCCCGGCTCTTTTCCCATACATTTAACATTGAGTGACTGATTATGAAGCCCTTTTAATCCGCTGCAGGGACTGTAAGAGCATGATGAATGGATTAAAAAAGTTACTTTGTACTTTTTTTCTCCCCCTTTTAACCAGCCAACCAATATCCAGCCCTAACACGAACTGTCTCTGCAAGCCATATAAAATCAACCACATTTGCGTGGTTTTCAGTCTATCCCTTGTCATTTAGATTCTGCTCTCAATTATCTCCATATTAAACTCTAGTGATTTGGAATTGAGTGTATGGGAGAAAGGGAATTGTGAAGTGTAAAACCATCTTTTATTAGTAGTGTGAAATCATTCACTGACCACCGGTGAAATATACTTTTCATAAATACTTAGAATACCGAATGTGATTTGTGATCATGTTGCTGTACTAAAAGTGCTAACATTTGAATTTTTTTTTCAACCTAATTTAACATAGAAAGTAGTTTTATTGGTCTTTTTATTTGATTTAAACAGCTTCGATTAGTTGTTTGCCATTTTAAAAACTTTGTTTAGTGATAATCAAATATAGAAATTAGTTTTGTTGGTATTTTTATTTGATTTAAACAGCTTCGATTAGTTGTATGTCATTTAAAAACTTTGTTCAGTGATAATTAAATATAGAAATCAGTTTTATTGGTATTATTTTTTATTAAACAGCTTTGATTAGTTGTATGCCATTAAAAAACCTTGCTCAGTGATAATTAAATATAGAAATCAGTGTTATTGGTATTTTTATTTGATTCAAACAGCTTTGATTAGTTGTATGCCATTAAAAAACCTTGCTCAGTGATAATTAAATATAGAAATCAGTGTTATTGGTATTTTTATTTGATTTAAACAGCTTCGATTAGTTGTATGCCATTTAAAAACTTTGTTCAGTGATAATTAAATATAGAAAACAATTTTATTGGTATTTTTATTTTAGTTAAACAGCTTCTTTTAGTTGTTCATTTAAAAACCTTGTTCAGTGATAATTAAATAATTCAAATTAATTATTAAATTAAACTTGACTATTTTATGTCACCACGATTGCAGTTGTGAGACTTTTATGTATTAAAATGAGTCGCTGCCTTAATTTCTTAAAAAAACTTTGCATCCAACTTGTATTATATTGAACTGATTTAAAACATCACATTAAATTCAAGGAATTAAGTGGATCCATAATTCACTCATTTAAATAAATTAATATCCACTCAGAAATAAAGGTTATGGGGCAATTAATGTGGGGTATTTTTGAAAAAATTCACTTGTCCCAACATTGGTACTGAAAAGTGTTTACATTAGAACCGAATCACATTTTTAAGTTGAATCAAATTAACAATTTAAGTCATTTTAACTTAAATAACATACTCTCAAAAATGCAGTCTTCCACACAATTGCTTCACTCTGTTTACTTAAGTTAATTTAATTGTTTTTACAAATTTAGGCAATGATTTAAGAATGAACATAAAACAATTAAGTGGTCTCCCAAAAAAACTCCCAAAGGAATTGTGAACAAGCCGTGTGACACTGACTTAAAAAAGTCAGTTTTAAAAGTTAAAAATATGATAAACTTGATTTTATAACATAAAAATATGTTGTCATGACTTATAGACCACACATGTTTTTTAAAGTGTACTTTTTGAAAAGTTGCTACCCAACTCAAAACCGTGTAAAAAATGTAATTAACTTTTTGTTAAAAAAGTTTTACTTTGCAAAGTTTTACTTTGTAATTTTCAGACTGTAAAAAAAAAATAGTGTTAATTTAAAATATCAAAATAAACGTAAATGTTTGGGCTTAATGGTTTTAAGTTGTACAAGATTTAGCTTGATTTTCAAAATCAGTTCAATATAAGTCTAAACTGATTTTTTTGAACAAGTTTACTTGAACACTTGAAACATAAAACCTCCAAGCTTTCTCAAAAATATTACAATATTAACAACAGATATAAAACAACTCTATTTGATATTAACTTACACCACTGATTTCTAAGGTTAACTATAGCAGACGCATATGGAATCATATTTTTTAGGAATTTAGAGCAAAACATAAATTAAATTTGAGCTCAAAAAAGTCTTATAGTCTGTTTTTTTATTTGTGTTGTATGAAATTGCATTATTATCATACTGTAACTCCTGCAAAACCTCAAATTCCAACTTTGTGAAGATGTGCTTCATTAATCGGATGTGTCATTGAAGAGTGGCAAATATCCTGAGATGACTGCGGCAGTATTTGAAGTTAGCTCGGGGGTCTGTCCTGCCCAGGCCTGAGGGAGACCACCCACTCAGCTGTCCTGAGGGGACTCCATCATTTAGTCAACATGTCCCGACATCTTTGAGCCTGGGACAATTGTTGACATCAGTATTACACGGGAAACGGAAGCGTTACTGAACATAATTGTGTGTCAGTGGTTTCAGGATAAAACAGTTCTGCTCATTAATTATTGAGTGAATGTGATTATTTTATGTTACTGTGTTTTTTGTAAATAAACTATAGAAGTGCACATAAGTAAGTAAAACCACACAGTAAATAAAAAAGCAAAGCAATGTTTTTTGTTTGCTGTTATTCACATTTTACACAATAAAAAAAGATTGCTACCTTTATTTATTTTTTTTTTAGTTATCATATGTATTCACTTTTCTAATCGCCATAAAACTTTATCAGGCTTTAACTTTCATCAGTCAAACTGCTTAAAATATTAAGTTAAAATTTGTATAAGAAATTAAAATTACATTATTAAAATAAGTTAAAGTAACAACATTTGTTGTCTCAACATTAGACCTGTCACAATATCTATTTATTTGTGGTACGATATAAAGCAAAATAATTTATTGCGGTAATTGTAATGCAAGTATACTCTTCCAATAAACACATAATATTTTATTCTTAAGAATATTTCATTTTATTATAGTCATTTTAACAATTTAATAATGAGGCATCAATAATGAGGCAAAAAGAGTATCTTAAACAAATAAATTTAATCATTTTCTTTTTGGCTTAATCCCTTTCTAAACAAATACATAATAAACATAAATGTCCAAGGTAAATGGACTAGAAAAAAGTAGCAGATTTTATTCATCAGGCACCCACATGAATATAGTCATTTATAGTAAATATCGTAGTGTTTTTTAATCATACTGACACTGACACCTTCAATAGAGATAGAGATGCTGCGCATTCAGCTAAAATGTGGTTAGAAGTGTTTTTTATGTATGGGCGATATACAGTTAAAATCAAAATTATTAGCCCTCCTTTTAATAATTAAAAAAATTTTGTTTAAATATATTTCCCAAATGATGTTGAACAGTGCAAGAAAATTTTCACAGTATGTCTTATAATATTTTTTCTTGTAGAGAAAGTCTTATTTGTTTTATTTCAGCTAGAATAAAAGTAGTTTGTAACTTTTTTAAAACACCATTTTATGGTCAAAATATTAAGCACCTTTAAGCAAATTTTTGTAGATAGTTTACAGAGCAAACCATCATTATACAATAACTTGCCTAATTACCCTAACCTGCTAGTTAACCTAATTAACCTAGTTAAGCCTTTAAATGTCACTTTAAGCTGTATAGAAGTGAAAAATATCTAGTCAAATATTATTTACTGTCATCATGGCAAAGATAAAATAAATTAGTTATTAGAAATGAGTTATTAAAACTATTATGATTAGAAATAAGAAACCAAAAATTAAATATTTCATATTTTTACACATGAACAATACCAAAGACCTTTGCTGCAAAACTATATATATATATATATATATATATATATATATATATATATATATATATATATATATATATATATATATATATATATATATATATATTATAAGAACATATAAATAATTTGAGAGTTACCTCTTAAAATTCCTTTTAATTTACATCTCATAGTTGCTGAAAACCAGCCCAAATTTACGAAACGTACACTAACACCACCTAAATATGAAAGCACATCAGAGTAACATGTTTTCAAACAAATTAAGTTATTTTTACTTTCAGAAACTTACACTATAAGATGAAAAATTATACATTTTTTTTTAATTTTTCATTTTACCTCAAAAGATCTCTTTGCAATGTTCTATTAAAAACAAAATTGTTCTCAAGAAATTGTGAGCATTTCATTTAGGCAGGGGCAGCTTTAACCAATAAGCAAGGTTAGCATCCGATTAGGGAGCCAGGAACTCCGAGGGACTCCAAATAAATATCTAGAAGTATAAATAATACCTATAAATTATATATAACATTGTTTTCTATTATACTTTGTATGGTGAGGGTTTAAGAATTCTAATTTTAATGTATCTATCACATTTGCACAAATGTTTCCCCCACCTTCAATCCTGGACCAGTCTAGCAGTCAAATAAGTAAAGATTTAGCTTTTTAGTTGTGAATAAATTTTAAGAAAACAAACCGTATAAAAAGTTTTATAAGGTGCTTTACATGTTATTATTATTGTTTTGCATAACGATAAAATGTTGAAAAGGAAATTGAATTATATAAAAATAATAATTAAAAACAATAAAAAAAAATGTAAATACAAAAGGTGCATTTTAGAACTGTTGGGCCCCATGGCTGGAATTGCTTAGGGCCCCAAAATCACTAAATCCGCCCCTGAACCATTTAGGGGAGACATACTGCACTGGAAGATCTCCATATTGAACTCTAGATATAAAATATGCCGTAATAATCTGATATTTTTTAGAAACATTTTCACATAAAACTTATTTGTTTTATTATTAATGTCTGTGATTAATTCTGGATAATGAAATGCTTCCATAGCCCCTGTTTAGATGGAAACAAGAGCTTTTGTGCGCCCTCTACAGGCCAATCAGAGTTCAGACGATTGGATCATTGTGTTAACGTGATACTCACATTATCCTAATTAATGTTATGCAAGTTTAGTATTAGCTTCTAATTAAATTGAATCAAATTATTGTGTTAAAAAAACAATTGCATAACATATTTTCTCTGACACATTTTTATTACCAATTTTAAACAACAGTTCCAAGGCAAGTCATAAATTTTTTTTCCATTGGTTTTGCTATTCTTCTGCATGGCTACAACCGCAGTCATCTCTTAATCCCAAGTTTATCGTGTCTGTGTTGGTTTAATTGCAGTGTTTTGTTGCTTAACATGAACATCTGTCAAAAACTGACTGACTGCTGACTGATCCTATTATAACAAAGGCAAGGAAATGGCCAAGCCCTTTCTTTTGTGTGTATTTACTTCATTTTAAAAAATCAGATTTCATAATTATAGTGCAGAAATATTTCTAAAATACTAAATTAACTCCAGAAACTAAAATCGTGCTCCAAAAAAACAGCTGTCTTAAGTCATTTTAGGTTTTTCGGCAATTAACCACATCTGAGGTAATACTTTGTTTTGTTTTCGATTTACTAATCTCTAGTAGTCACCTTTAAAATTATAGCTAATTATTTGTTGTGATTCATACAATACACACAGTAACACACATGCACTGTAAAAACTGTCAACTTTATCAAATTAAACGAGTTACTGAAAGTTAATTCTACTGATTTGAAAAGAGTTCAGACTACTTATACAGATTAGTTTTTGTTTTTTTACTCAAATGGTTTGTAGCAATCGATTTCCTCAAACGGTTTGAGTTGCCTTAACTTATTGGGTTATACAGTGTAGACGTCAACAGCCTGTGCGCTGATTTAAGTAGGAAAATAGTTTGAATACACTGTAAAACATGCTGGCTTCCACACAGTCGATTTGTGTTGGGACAACATGAAGAAATGAAGTTAACTTATACGTTTTTACAGATTTAAGTAGGCTGAAAATAAAGCAATTTAGTTGTCCCAAAAACGTTGTTGTTTTTGTGTTGTTTCTGCTCATTTTAAATAAGTAGTTTGAACAAACAGCAAACCTCATTCTTTGAGTGTTTAAAATGGAAACATAAACACCTAAAATCCATCAACGCAGGAAAACCTCCCCCTGTCAAGTGGAGAGAGAGAAATTGAGGTGAGAAACAGACAGTACAGAACAGACACACACCGTGCGGAAAACCTGTTCAGCAAGTGTGTTCTTGCAATACATTTCAATTTGACACATTTCAAAGAGCAAAGGCAATCTCTGCCAAATTCTTCAAAGGTGCAGGGACCTCCTCCACCCGCTGCGACAAGCCACGGCAGGCTGACCGGAGAGGAGAAACTGCACCCTTCCCTGACACAATCTTAAACCGTGCATAGCATGAACCCATGAGGGTGTTCTTCTTTCTATTTTGCATGAGCGGTTAAGTAAGCACTGGGATCCTGTAAGCCTAAAGTTAATCATTGCATTGGATAACTGGCAGTGATTAAAAACACAACAGCCAACATGTTCTGTCGAAGGAAGCCTAAAGCTGCGGTTCTTCTCGAAAGAGTCACGTTTGTTACTTAACTATTAGGGAGTAAGTAAGAAAGCAACATGGACGCTTGTTTCTTTTTTTAAGAAACGTGCAAAAATTCATCAAAAAATTGCCTTGCAACAACATCTTGTAATTGCTCTCTATTCTAGTTTACTATCATCCGAGTCGGACTACCTGTCAATCATGTGAGAATGAGATCCATCATTCACACCACAATTTTCCAATCAGAGGATTATTTGCCAAACAATATAAGCCAAACATCAAAATCACTGACTTTCACTGACGTTAAAGCTGAATCTCTATAACCTATAATGAACTGAAAGACAGACACAGGAAACTGTTGTGTTAAATAATTCTGTAATCGCTGAATTAAATGCAAATGGAACCAACTGGCTTGCATGGTTCAGGATCTGAAAAGCTACTCATCAATGAATTTGCTCTTCAGTGTTTGGACTCTCAATAATGACTTCAAACCACACTGAACTGAGCTAAACTGAACTGAACTTAAACACTAAAAACTGAACTACCCTGATCCAGTTACTATGACCATTTATGTAAAGCTGCTTTGACACAATCTACATTGTAAAAGCGCTATACAAATAAAGCTGAATTCAATTGAAATATCTCAGAATTGATTGAAGCTTGCATTTTTTAAAAATTGCTTCAGATTTCCTGCTGGTTTTGGCCAGCCAGGATAGTGTTCAAATTCCTGATCCATGTGCCATCTGCATAGTTTTATTTTAAATAACATTTGATTTGAGTATAGAATGTGCTTGTCCAGATGTGTAAAGCTTTGAGTTGTCACACGCTTCTTTAAAAATCTGTGCAGCAAGTCAACTTTAACCTGCGTCAACTTCTATTTTTTTACAGTGATAATCATGACGATCTGCTGCAGTTCAAACCGAGCATCAGAATGGGGAAGAAAGGTGTTTAAGTGACTTTGAATGTGGCATGGTTGTTGGTGCCAGACGAGCTGGTCTGAGTATTTCAGAAACTGCTAATACTGGGAATTTTATGCACAACCATCTCTAGGGTTTACAGAAAATGGGCCAAAAAAGAAAAAAAATATCTGGTGAGTGGCAGTTTTCTGGGTGCAAATGCCTTGTTGATGCCAGAGGTCAGAGGAAAAAAGGCAATGGTAACTCAAATAACCCCTTGTTACAATCGAGGTATGCAGAAGAGCTTCTCTGAATGCACAAAACGTCGAACCTTGAGGCGGATGGGCTACAGCAGCAGCACGTTTGGGATGTGGTGGACCGGGAGATTAGCATCATGGATGTGAAGCCGACAAATCTGCAGCAACTGATATCAATATGTATCTGAAGAATATTTCCAGTACCTTGTTGAATCTAGCCACGAAGGATTAAGGCAGTTCTGAAGGCAAAAGGGGGTCCAACCTGGTACTAGAAAGGTGTACCTACTGTAATAAAAGCCGTTGAGTGTGTATATCTTAGCTGACATAAAAACAGCCACATACAGTCCATTTGACAAGAGGGAAAGGAATAAAATGGTTGGAACGTCGGGGAGTGACACAAACAACTGGAGTTTTGGATCCACATGCAGGTTTAATCAAAGTCAGGCAAGCGATGGTCAACAAAGGTGCAAACAGGTATTTGGAGACAGTCCAGAATCACAGTCGAATACAGACTAGAGGTCAGAAAGGCAGGCGGCAGGCAAAGACAAAGAGGCTAACAAGGCTAACGGTCGGTACACAAGATAACAAGACTGGGAAATCGCATTGTAGTGTTACTAGTGACAGATAACAAGACTCGGCCATGAGAATGAGTGTGTGTGCTGCTTAAATACTGTGTGTAATCAGTCTTTGACAATCCTCAGGTGGTGAGAGTGTAATCAGTCTAAATGAGGAAGCAGGTGTGTGTGTGTGTGGCATGACTGAATATGTAGTCCATTTACAAGCAGATTTGTAGTTCTATGAGAGTGAATGTTTTCCAGCGACCTCTGGTGGTTAGAGATCGCTGGTGATTGTGACAATGGTAGTGAAAAAGCCCAACACAAGATGTGGAACAACGTGATAAAACAATGTATAGAAAAATTACCAAATTGACTTTTAAATTCAACAAAGACTTTTTTCAATTGTACAATAGACCTGAAATCTGTTAAACAGCCAGTGTAGAACTGATCAATAAAGGTTTGTTAAAGAGCGCTCTTGCTGCTGCACTCTGAATCAGCTGCAGAGGCCTGATTTGAGATGGTTGGGAGGCCAGTGAACAACTGCAATGTAACCTGGACTGAACAAGAGCTTTGACAAGCAGTTGAACAGCATGCTCTGATAGGTGAAGTCTTCCTGATGTTACATAAAGCAAATACATGAACAAAATGTTAGTTACCAAAATTGGTCCCTGTTGGCAAGCCAGGAGAGTTGTCCTTGTGCAAAAAGAAAGTTTCCTCTAGATTATATGAATATTTCTTCCAAAGTTCTGGGAATGTCAATATACGGTTTCTACTAGAATGTTACTAGAATGCTCTGGTTCTGCCCAAAATACCAAATGGGAAATAAACAAGAATCATATGAGAATAATTGGGAATGTTTTGTGTTTACTGGGCAGCTGCAAGGTTAATCAAAACATTACAAACTTTGATTTCAAGCATATGAAAATTACAAGTAATAAATTGATTTAAAATGCTTCAATTATTTATTTAAAGTTGTTGATTGTATTTATAGAAACAATATATTTCAAATGTACTGCAAAATATGCGTTTGTGTACATGTGTAGTTTCTGCTTGTCGCTTGACAGCTCTTACTGCAGGCATTTTCCGCACAGAAACTATTTTCTATAGTGTTTTCTCTATTCTCCCTTTTTCATTTACTCATCCTCAAGTGGTCCCAAATCTTTATGAGTTTCTTTTTTCTATTAAACTGAATGTTGGAAACACTTAACCACTGACATCTGTACTAAAAGTTAACCTTTAAGTATCTTTGAAAACAAAAGTGGAACAAGTGAAGGGTGATACAGAATAATTAATCATGGACTTTTTAGTTTTGGGGGAACTATTCCTTTAATCTAAATATAAACAAATGTTTACCAACCTTAGAGCTCACAACAGCTTCTTTCTTTTAAGACTTACTGTTAAAATTACATTTTCTATACTGTGTTTTTCAATCTGAAACCCATCTGCTTTACTAATGCCCAATATTTTCCCATACATTTTTCCAATAGAGGTTTATTAAAAGTACATTTTAAAGTGTAAAAGGCCATGACCCAAAACTTGCCAATATTAAAGTGAATTACATTACAATGTTTGAAACAAAAATGTATATGAAAATTTTGGGGGGAAAAAATTTAAAATGTATAAGACTTTGTAAAAAAAAAAAAAAAAAAAAAAGGTCCCTTGAAGCACTGCAAATAACAGGGGAATAAAGGGGAAAAATATAAAACTATTAATTTAAAGTTGCTTAAAACTATTTTGGGTAGGTATTTGTTTACTGCAATGACCTTTGTATCTTCATTCAATGATCATCAATTATTCTGGGATGTTTGATTGCCAACCTTTTTAACATTTTTTTGGGTGGCTCCATAAAACTCTCAAGTCTCAAGTCATTGTTTGGTGTTATGATTCAGTGTTCTGTATCTTAAAACTGCTAAATCATTGTAGTCAATGTGCAATTGTTATTCTGTAAATACATTGACAGAGCACAATAAATAATTTGGAAATGTAGATTTATTTGATTTTCCTTTATTGAAATTATTGTTGTGATGGAGTCAATGCTCATTACATAACAACCAATCAAATTGACATTACCTTTAAAAAAAAAAATTTAATACTTTTTTCAGAAAAAAATAATTATGAAATTAAAACTTTTAAATTAAAACATATTTTAAAGTATTGATATATATTTAGGTTACGATACAGTGTTATTACAAATAAATTTGGTTGCTCTGAACTTTCTGTTCATCAAAAAAACTAATAAAATTTATTTTCAACACTGATCAAAATATCAAATATTTCTTAAGTGCCAAATGAACAAATTAACGATTTCAAAAGGATCCTGTAGCAATAAAGACTGAAGAGATGAAGCTTAAAATTAATAAGGAACAAATAAAACTTTCAAATCTGTGATGATTGGAAAGTGGTTCCAGTCTTTTATTTCAATATGAAGACGTATTTCTGACTGAATGCAATATTGAGACCTAAGTTTTATTTTTGGCCTCTTCCTCTCATCTTTCACTTGAAGCAAACTAACGGTAGGAGTGGTGTGGCTAAGCATATTACCCCCAATCCGTCATACTGACATCATTAGAGAAGGACTGCCATTCCAGAGCAGAAGTAAATGGTCAGTTTTGATTAAAGATGACCAAAACAAATCTTTTTTTTACCTGTGTATTAACTTTTAAGCTAATTACATTAAGGCTAATATGTGCTGGTAAAATAAACATTGCAATTAAAGGTGCAACAAGCGACTTTCTGCATAAAAAAATTGTTATTATGGGGTTGAAAGTCTCTTTACATCCTGATAGCAATCATTTAATTATGTAGTCCATGTATTTTAATATGTGAAAGGCGTCGGACCAAGAAAAGTTTATCCAATCAAAATGTTCGGTCTGAACTTTACAATAGGCTGTCCTGCATATCATACAAAAAAGTAAGAGCATACACGCTGTGGCGCAGAAAGATTACATCATTGCATGTTCACGGATGTGGACAGAGGATGAAAGGCAAACTTCAACAACCTGCCTTCTTTTTTTTAAAGTTTGCTATGGTACTTAACTGTACTATGAAGTCGTTCTCTCTGATAAATGTTATGTTATGTATTCTGAGGTATAATGATGTTGGCTGTTGCACGTTCATGCATTCAGGAACCATGTCTTTGGGATTGCAGGGTGGTATATAGGCTTTCAGTGTTATCGACCTAACATTAGCATTTTCTAAGATCTTAATTATTAGCATTATATTCAAAATTACTGCGTAACTTGATCAAATAAATGGTGAATATACACTACCTGACAAAAGTGTTGTTGTCAAACCCAGTTGTAAGAGCAACAAATAACAACCCGACTTCTTAAGTTTGGAAAAGTGGCAGAAGTGCGAGAGATCTGCAGAGTGGACGGCAACATCAACATAAGGTATCAAGACATTTGTGCTGCCCATTACATTACAAACCACAGGAGAGAGCAAATTCTTCAGCAGGATAGCGCTTCTTCTCATACTTCAGCCTCCACATCATTGTTCCTGAAAGCAAAGAAGGTCAAGGCGCTCCAGAATTGGCCAGCCCAGTCACCAGATATGAACATTATTGAGCATGTCTGGGATAAGATGGATGAGGCATTGAAGATGAATCCAAATAATCTTGATTAACTCTTGGAGTCCTGCAAGAACGTTTTCTTTGCCATTCCAGATGACTTTAATTATGTTATTTGTGTCATTGCAGAGATCATGGGAGTCATACACAATATTAATTCTTTTCCACTTCATCATGACTTTATAATCTATACTGTACATTATTTCTGTTAAGTGACAAGACTTTTGTCCAAGCAAAGTCAGAGTTTACTGTCCTAATTAAATCATTAAAAAATCAAGGCATGATCATATTTTATTTAGGTAAAATAAGCATAAACTAGAGGCATTTGCCTTTCATATAAAGTTGAAGTCAGAATTATTAGCCCCCGTTTATTTTTTTCCTCAATTTCTGTTTAATGGAGATTTCTAAACATGATAGTCAACACATTTCTAAACATGATAGTCAACAGATTTCTAAACATGATAGTTTTAATAACTTATTTCTAATAACTGATTCATTTTATCTTTGCCATGATGACAGTAAATAATATTTTACTAGATCATTTTCAAGACACTTCCATACAGCTTAAAGTGACCTTGAAAGGCTTAACTAGATTAATTAGGTTTACTAGGCAGGTTAGGGTAATTAGGGAAGTTATAATAATAATAATTTTTATTTATATAGCGCCTTTCCAGAGCTCAAGGACACTTTACAAGGAATGCAACAAAAAGATAAACAAACATACATGAGGTCAAATATAACAAACTGGAATTACACAAACAAGACCTAAGAGACATATGAGCAGAGTGGAGGTGGATCAGATTAAGTGGTCAGTTTGGCAGATCAGAAGCGAAGCATTCAGAAAATAAGTGAGTCCTTAGTAAGGATTTGAATTCAGAGATATTATTAGCAGAGCGGAGTGAGCGTGGTAGAGAGTTCCAGAATTTGGGTGCAATAACACTAAATGATCTGCCCCCCATTGAAGAGAGGCGGTACCGAGGGTTGTATAACGATGGTTTGTTCTATAGACAGTTGGAAAAAAAAAAACATTTTTACCTTAAAATAGTTCATAAAAAATTAATAACTGCTTTTATTCAAGCCTAAATAAAACAACTAAGACTTTCTCCGGAAAAAAAAAAATATTATCAGACATACCGTGAAAATTTCCTTGCTCTGTAAAACATAATTTGGGAAATATTAAAAAAAAGAAAAAAAAAATGAAAAAGGGGGCTAATAATTCTGACTTCAACTGCAAGCCACATCTGATTTCAAATGATCAACCAGAAGTCAAGTTATTATTTGTTGCTTCTAAGACTTGGGTAGGTGACAGGACTTTTGTCAGGTAGTGTATACGTTTTCCAATCAATAAAAGAAAATGAAAAATCACAATTTTAATACTGAAAATCTCAAACTACTAATTGTTCTGTTGTACAATTGTAAACTTAATACTAAATGTTTAAGATTCTACAATAACAAATGACCAACAAGCAAAGTTATGACCAAAAAGTGGTTCAGAATATGTTGGTGTCACACTATCAGTACGATGTAGGTACTGTTTTTAAATGTATATTCATTCATATATATATATATATATATATATATATATATATATTCATTCATTCATTGTCTTGTCGGCTTAGTCCCTTTATTAATCCAGGGTCGCCACAGCGGAATGAACCGCCAACTTATCCAGCAAGTTTTTACGCAGCGGATACCCTGCAGCTGCAACCCATCTCTGGTAAACATCCACACACACACTCAAACACTACAGACAATTTAGCCTACCCAATTAACATGCAACATGCACATGCAACATGCAAACTCCACACAGTAACGCCAACTGAGCCGAGGTTCGAACCAGCGACTCAGCTACCTTCTTGCTGTGAGGTGACAGCACTACCTACTGCGCCACTGCCTCACCTATATATATATATTAGTCTTGACTTAATAAATCAACTGATTGTGCAGAACAGTATAACAAGAATGGCAAGCTTTGTACAGAAGGGTTACCTGACATGATGACAGTTACAGGGTGGTGATGGGACAAGAGCATCCGGATAAAGTATAGTGCTGGTTTTGACTTCTTTTTCCTGCAAAGCCTGTGCAGCAAGTCTGCAATGCGCTGTCGTAATTAATAGTACTTCAAATGTCACTGTCACACACCTAGATAAGCTTTCCCATGCATGCACACACACACATACACAAACACAGGTCAACACACACGCTCAAACGTAAAATACACACCCAGAAAAACCTGTCACGATTTTACAAAGTAAATCTGTATCTTTTATGCTTAACCGACACTTGACTGAGGTCAACTTGCACAAAAAGTCCTTTATGCTCTTTTGACACTAAGAAAACAAAGCAAAACAAAACTTTCCAAATGTATTTATTTTCCCTCGAGAGCAAAGGTGATGTAGAATAAAAATATTACTATGGATACATGAGCAGCGATTCTTATGAAAATATATTAAGAATCATAAATTAAAAAAATAAATATGAGCCTTAAGAAGGCCAATAATGCATGAACACATAAAATACATTTTCTTAACTTGTGTTCTTACAACATAAAAAAGAAAAGTTCCATCTTCATTTACTTGCCATCAGGTCATTCCAAACCCGTCAGTCCTTAGTTCAAAACACAAATGAAGATCATTTTAATGAAACAGGATTCTGTCTCCCCATTAGAAGTGCATGCAACAGTGCAACAATTATGACGAGATACAACCAATACATATATATGATGAAAATATTTAATGTGGTCATTATTTCCATATAAACCCACATACAAATAGTGCAGAACTTAATATAAGCATGGAATCACAACCTAAAATACCAAATTAAATCTGTTCATCAAATAAAACGATCATGTTTCAACTAGTTCCGTCAACTGATTATTCACGTTTACTTCCAAAAAACAGTTTATATTTACATAATATATTTGCACACATGTATATTTGTTTAAATAAATACAAACATATATAAAACAAATAATGACATGTGTATTTCTATTAATATAAAATATATATTAGATATAAATCTCTTATATCTAATACATATTATATATTAATATAAATATACGTCATTTTTTGTTTATGTAAATTATCAATATTATTTAATAATTAAAAAAAGTATTCTGTTCATCAAAGCGGCATTTATTAAATGTAAAAAAAATTGTAAAATACTTATTTATTAAATATTTATTTATATTACTTATTGTATGTATTTTCAAATGAAAAGATTTTTACAGTCATTATTGCTTTCATTATCATTACCAATCATAATAATAATATTAATATTAATGATAATAACAACAACAATAAATAATATTAGAGTGATTTCTAAAGGATCACGTGACTCATGAAGATTGGAGTAATGAAGCTGAAAATTCATCTTTACAATCACTGGAATAAATTATTAAATTACTTAATAAACTATTAAACTAAATTATTAAATAAACAAATTTTGAACAGTTATTTTTCACAATTTTACTATTTGTGCTGTTTTTTGATGAAATAAATGCAGCCTTGGCGAGCAAACTTTTGACCGGTAGTATATATAATACACAAACACACACACGCACACATGTGCAAACACGCGCACACACACACACACACACACACACACACACACACACACACACACACACACACACACACACACACACACACACACACACACACACACACACACAGAGACACACACACACACACACACACACACACACACACACACACACACAGCCTGATCTCACGAAAAAAACGTAACTATTTTATGTTTGGTTAGTGGCTAATTCGTACAAATTTTAGGATTTTAAAAAGGAGGCGTGGCAACCAACCCCACCCCTAAACCCAACCACCATTGGTTGATGAGCAAATTGTACTACACTGTATGAATGGAATTGTACGCATTCATACAAATTAGCTACTAAATCAAAAAGTAACGAATTGACGTAAGATTGCGTTGATATACAAACACACACACATATATGTGTGTGTTTCTGTGAGTGTGCAATTATATAGTAAACAATAAATATGATAAATGCAAACTTTTAATTTGGAAGCAATTAAATGTGACTAATCGTTTGACAGCACTAGTTTCAACAAGTCTTGAAAAACCTCCTTGATTCATATGTATTCACATAGCATTTGAGAACCTTCAAAGTTTTTGTTTCTACTGACGTTCAATGAAAGAATGGAAAACTATCAGGTTTTATCAAAAACATCTTCATTTGTGTTTCAGGTTTCACTGCGATTTTCACTTTTAACGTGAACTGACCCTTTAAGCACTATGTGTGCTTCCAGAGTCAGTTTACACATAGGATAAAATCTAATAATGCTCTCTGTACCTCTCACATACAGTTTTTAAGTGCGCCTCAGCAATCATAAGGTCTTAAGGTTTTGAAAGTGCTGTTGAGGGAGTGGTGGATGATAGGAGGTGAAGTCAGAAACGCTGTTGTGTTCGGATATGACTGTCAGCAGAAGCTCCTCTTCTTCGCGTGCAGACACTCACAGTCTCACACTGCTGCTTCTACAGGAATGAGAACAGAGAGAGAAAGGACATAAATATGAGATATGAGCAGGTCACAAATCACTTCCCCTCAACACATGGCCAAACCCTGACAAAACATTATGAAATGTTGAATGCAGTATATTACATAATACACTTCCATATATGGAAAACTAACAATTTTTTCCTCTATATACTGTAATATATACAGTTGAAGTCAGATTTATTAGCCCCCTTTGAAATTTTTTTCCTTTTTTTAATATTTCCCAAATTATGTTTAACAGGGCAAGGAAATTTTCACAGTATATCTGATAATATTTTTTCTTATGGAGAAAGTCTTATTTGTTTTATTTCGGCTAGAATAAAAGCAGTTTTTAATTTTTTAAACACCATTTTAAGGACAAAATTATTAGCCCCTTTAAGCAATTTTTTTTTCGATAGTTTACAGAACAAACCATCATTACACAATAACTTGCCTAATTACCCTAACCTACCTAGTTAACCTAATTAACCTAGTTAAGCCTTTAAATGATACTTTAGGCTGTATAGAATTGTCTTGAAAATTATCTAGTAAATTATTATTTAAGCGAGGCAGTGGCGCAGTAGTGCTGTCGCCTCACAGCAAGAAGGTCGATGGGTCGCTGGTTCGAACCTCAGTTGGCATTTCTGAGTGGAGTTTGCATGTTCTCCCTGCCTTCGCATGGGTTTCCTCCGGGTGTTCCGGTTTCCCCCACAGTCCAAAGACATGCGGTACAGGTGAATTGGGTAGGCTAAATTGTCCGTAGTGTGTGTGTATGGATGTTTCCCAGAGATGGGTTGCGGCTGGAAGGGCATCCGCTGTGTAAAAACTTGCTGGATAAGTTTGCGGATCATTCCGCTGTGGCGATCCCGGATTAATAAAGGGACTAAGCCGACAAGAAAATGAATGAATGAATGAAATTATTATTTACTGTCATCATGGCAAAGATAAAATACAACAGTTATAAGAGATGAGTTATTAAAACTATTTTGTTTAGAAATGTGCTGAAAAAAATCTGCTCTCCGTTAAACAGAAATAAACAATCAAAAATAAACAGGGGGGGCTAATAATACGGGTGGGTAATAATTCTGACTCCAACTGTACCTTGGTCAAAATGATACTTTATAAGTTTACAGAATGTTAATATCACGACAATATTATGGACTGAAAATCCTCCACTTCCACACAGCTCTAAGGTCCGCTGTAGATTCTGCTCTCTAAATCACTGTCTATCTCCCCTGCTTCTGTGTTTGTCTTGCTGCTGTGAAAATCAGCACGTATAGGTAATGAAACTGCTCTTTTCATGCAAACCCTTTCCTCTTTTGCTACTCGACACTACCACCTAAACAAAGCTGGACTGACCCACTTTCCCGACTTTTTTCAAACTATGGTGCAAATTTACAAACGTTACAAATAGAAATATTCATAAACGAACACACTGCATATCATGTCAAACTGATATTTCTTCTACATAACTGTACAAACATTGCAAATGAGTCGAATATGGGATTTTGGTATCTGCATTAGAGGATAGTTTACCCAATATTGAAAATAACCTCATCATATACTCTCCGCCTTCACTTATGCCAAACCTTTTTGAGTTTCTTTATTCTGCTGAACAAAAAATAAATGTATTTAAAAAAAAAAGCTGGAAATCTGTAACCATTGACTTTCATAGCGTTTGTTTTTCCTACTATAAAAGTCAATGGTTACAGGTTTTCAGCTTTTAAGAATGTCTTCTTTTGTGTTTAGCAGAAGAAACTCATAAAGGTTTAGAATCACTTGAGGATGAGTAATAATTGAGCTAATAATCCTTTTTGAAAGGAAACTCTTTAAATACTCTTTTTGTTCATTAAAGTTGTTTATTTGTAAATAAACTTCTGTTACACTGAATGATATCTTCAACAAGTCATGCTAAAAATGCACTAGATATCACTCTGTAATGACATAGCACATTCTAACGGCTGGGTGAAAGGCTGTATTACACTATTATTGTTTTAATATTTGAAAACCCATAATCTCTTTTGACCCATATGCATGTTCCAACATGAATGTGAATGTATAGTACACTCACCGGCCACTTTATTAGGTACACCTGTCCAACTGCCCGTTAACGCAAATTTCTAATCAGCCAATCACATGGCAGCAACTCAATGCACTTAGGCCTGTCGACATGGTCAAGACGATCTGCTGTAGTTGAAACTGAGCATCAGAATGCGAAAGAAAGCTGATTTAGGTGACTTTGAATGCGGCATGGTTGTTGGTGTCGAACAAGGTGATCGGAGTATTTCAGAAAAACTACTGGGATTTTCACGTACAACCATCTCTAGGGTTTACAGAGAATGGCCTAAAAAGAGAAAATATCCAGTGTGTGGGAGTTTTGTGGGCGCAAATTCCTTGTAGATGCCAGCAGTCAGAGGAGAATGGCCAGACTGGTTCGGGCTGATAGAAAGGCAACAGTAAGTCAAATAACCACTCGTTACAACCGAGGTGTGCAGAACAGCATCTCTGAATGCACAACACATCGAACCTTGAGGCAGATGGGCTACAGCAGCAGAAGAACACACCGGGTGCCACTCATGTCAGCTAAGAAAAGGAAACTGAGGCTATAATTCGCACAGGCTCACCAAACTTTGACAATAGAAGATTGATAAAGCGTTGTCTGGTCTGATGAGTCTCCATTTCTGCTGCGACATTCGGATGGTAGGGTTAGAATTTGGCGTCAACAACATGAAAGCATGGATTCACCTTGCCTTGTATCAATGGTTTAGGCTGGTGGTGTAATGGTGGGCAGGATAATTTCATGGCACACTTTGGGCCCATTAGTATCAATTGAGCATCGTTTCAATGCCACAGCCTACCTGAATATTATTGCTGACCATGTCCATCTCTTTATGGCCACAGTGTACCGATGTTCTGATGGCTATTGCCAGCAGGATAACATGCCATTACATAAACTGCAAATTATCTCAGACTGGTTTCTTAAACATGAGTTCATTGTACTCAAATAGCTCTTCACAGTCCCCAGATCTCAATCTAATAGAGCACTTTTGGGATGTGGTGGAACAGGAGATTTGCATCATGGATGTGCAGCGGACAAATTTGCAGCAACTGCGTGACGCTATCATGTCAAAAAATCTCTGACCAAAATCTCTGAGGAATATTTCCAATATCAGAGAAAGTGTCATATTATATCAAATAGGGATGTAACAGTATCAGAATTTTACGGTACAATAATTCCTCGGTATATCGGCACGGTACGGTATTTATTGAATAATTTACAGGAAAAACAAAACTAATAAAAAGACTCGAAAAAAGTGCCAAAAGTGTTTATTTACCTTAGCACTGAACATATTAATGACATACAAATTAGCCATCTGTCTGTAAGTTTCGAAACAAGAACTTCAATTTTTCAATTTTAATTACATAAAACTATTAAACCATATAAAAAAAATAAAGTTTCAATTTAGTATTGTTGAAAACTCATCACATTCAACATTTAATCACGCACTCACTTAGATAGAGATGGGTTTTTTAAGGAAAATTATCATATAGCTATAATCTGGTAAAAGCTGGGATCTCTGGGCATGTCTCCTGCAACAGAAAAAAACCCTCTCATTTGGGACTGAGGTTTCTGGGACAGAGAGAGATGATTCAGCCAAGGTTGACAGCAGTTGGTAACGTTGTGCATTGTCTTTCCACCACTTGAGAGGACAAGCCATGAGTGAGATAGAGGTCTCTTTGCGGTACAAGTCAATGTCTGCATCAATCTGACAAGTATGCTGTGTTCTGCAGTCCCCATGACTGTTTTTAGTCGTATTCCC
Organism: Danio rerio; assembly: GCF_052040795.2. Taxonomy (NCBI): domain Eukaryota; kingdom Metazoa; phylum Chordata; class Actinopteri; order Cypriniformes; family Danionidae; genus Danio; species Danio rerio. The sequence goes on from NC_141038.1 coordinate 40,465,746, forward strand.
CGACTTATATTTCACCACAGTCTGGCAGTGCCTGCATATTGTTTTTTTCTTTGTCACCTTTTCTCCTTTTTCGTATCTTTTTAGAAAGAAACTGAAATGCTTCCACACATCCGATTTAAAACCCGCTTTAGGTTCGATCCTTTCCAGCTCTTTTTCTTCCCCGCTACTAGCAACACACTCCATTTCCGCATTACTGGATATGTAGTGACAACAGACCGCAAAGGATGATGGCCACGCCTAAGCTGATGGGAATTGTAGTTCCCGCTACCTCCTGTTCGCTTCATTCGCCTAAGCAAACTTTTCTCAGAAATACAGTTTTATTGAGTCATGCGCCTACGGTAATATTGAAAAAAATTACTATTGCGGTATGACGGTATTTACAATATTGTTACATCCCTAATATCAAATGTACATTTAATGTGGCAAAGAGTAAGCAAAATTAATTACATACATTACAGTAAAGGAAATACTTTATTCATGAATTAAATACTCACGAATGCAGGACCCAAAGCAAAGATGCCCCTCACTGTTGGGTTTCCAGCAGCTGTATCTTGCACATCTGTTAAATCAAGCAGAAGTTATCAAGTCACATGAGCTGCTAGATGTGCCAGCAAACACAGCTGTTGATGTTTTGAAAACATCAGAACAGGAAATGCACACACACAGGGCCAAATTAAAAGCTGTTCTACTAAATGTACACAGTTTAAAGTGAAGCTGACATTGCAGGCGCTGATTGAGTCTCTCGAGGGACTGCAGGATCTTCTGCTCCTCCAGCGACAGAGCGCCGATGTTGAGGGAATGTGTTCTCTGGTTCTGAGGAACCGTCGAACCAATGCAGGACTTATGGGCTTGAGGACAATCCACAACTTCATGAGCACCGTCTGATACCTCTGGGCCTGTTACAAAAAAATAGCATAAGTGTATATTTTTATACAACAAAAAATTACTATAATGTCACAATAGATTAATGGTACATTAAATAAATGAATCAAATGACCAAGAAGAAAATACATTACAGTTTAAACAAGCATATTAAGCACAGCAGAATTGTTTTAAGCTCTTTAACTTTATAATAAATGTTTTTTAATGGTTTCTGAAGGATGGTGTGACACTAAAGACTGGGGAGTAACCATGCTGTAAAATTAGGAAAAGATATCCACTTTGTAATCACAGAAACTTATTATTTAAAAAAATATATTGCAGTAAAAAAGGTTATTTATAATATATTTTATTATAGTATAAATAAAAAGATAAAGTAGTAAAAATAGTAGATAAAGCAGTAGACTTTTAAATACAAGCAAAAATTGCAAATATTATTAAAATGAATGAATAAAGGAATGGAGGAATGAATAAAAAAGAGAATAAATTTATTATTAATATTTAAAAATATATTAATTAACTAAATAAGCCATTAAACAAGCCATTTATATAATGTGTAGTCAAATGGTACTAAAATTATTATACTTTATTTGGATTCTGACAACTATGGACACTATGATCTGTCAAGGTATATGAAAAACAATTTCTCAGATTGTTTAATAATAACAGAAGTAATAACAGAACATGGTAATACTATGATTATATCACAACTTTTATTGTTGTTTTTATTCTATTATATTAGAATTTGTTTTGTTGGTTTTGTTCAGTACTTTGGTCGATGCAAAACTCAAGATTATTGTGCTATGTAAATAAACTTTACTATTACTTTACATGAGAATTTGAAATAAGGGTTTCATTTTGGTTGTTCAATGTTTCTTAAAATTATTCTGCACCTCAAATTATAAATTACATGAGATAACATAATGATTCACATGCTTAAAAATCTTTCTTGCCCGATTATGCCCTGTTGTAATTGTTATTACATTTGTAAATGTATCGGTATAACAGGGAATAGTATATTGATATACATTAATTCAATTTGCATTATAATTACCTTCACTGTCTACTGCATGACCATTTTTATTTAGATGGTGAGTTGGCACAGTGACCTGTTAAAAAAATGAATGGTTAATGAACAAAAACGATGCCAAAAGCATCATTGATTACTCAAACAAAGCTAAAATGTCATCACACACAACACACTCATACAAACACACACGCACACACTTAATTAACTAGAGCAGTGCTTCTCAATCAACCCATACAAAGCTGGAGAAGGACATTTATGCATCTAAGAGAAACATTGTGATGATTTGTTCCTGAATTAATTTTCTTCATTTAAATGATTTGTTAAAATAGAAAGTGATAGGAAGTGTTTTGTGACAGAATTATTCCATGAATCACACATTAAGGCAGGATTATGCCACCAACTACTCACATTTTTAATGCAGGGTTTCTACAGATTTAATCAAGACATATTTAAGACTTTTTAAGACCATAATGAATAAAATTTGGGCATCATAGTGGCGCAGAGGGTAGCACAATCACCTCACATCAAGAAGATAGCCGGTTCGAGCCCTGGCTGGGTCAGTTGGCATTTCTGTGTGGAGTTTGCATGTTCTCCCCGTGTTTGTGTGGGTTTCCTCCGGGTGCTCTGGTTTCCCCCATAAATCCAAAAACATGCGCTACAGGTGAATTGGGTAAGCTAAATTGTCCGTATTGTACGAGTGTGAATAAGAGTGTGTGTTTGTTTCCCAGTGATTGTTTGCAGTAGGAAGAGAACGACAGTGTAAAACATTCTGGATTAGTTGATGATTCATTCCACTGTGGCGACCTCATATAATAATAAAGGGACTAAGGTGAAAAGAAAATGAATGAATGAATGAAATTTCAGACTTACACAAGGCTAAACGCTAAAGACTTTTTAAATACCCAAAGTAAAACCTTTAAAACATTAAAAACAAATATTAGTATAAGGAAGATAATTAAACTATGTTAATAAGTAAATAGAGTTAATAAATAAATGTTTCTTAAACTTTTTGTTGAAATATATTGTTAGTGATTGGATGAGTGCTGGCCCAATTGGGTATAGCTTTACATGGACATAGGAAAATTAGCACCCATTTAAAATGAATTAAGGCTTACAACCCAATATTTGACTGGATTTACTGAATTTTTTGGTTTTCGAAATTAAGACATTTTAAGACCCCACAGATACCCTGTAGTGTCATATTTATCTGTCATTTAAAATAACACTCTGCAGCAGGAGAAATTATGTTATGCAACATGCTCCCTGTGCAATTGGCTCATCACACTGCCTTAGGTTACCAAGCTGGGGACTGATTTCAGGAGCTGTATAATATCATTGCACCTGCTGCAGCCATAGTATGGCTTAAGATTATTATGCTGGGATGAGAGTATATTTCCTATCACTTTTCATTTTACGTCAGTTTTAGTACACAATAAACCTACAAAACAGTCAAGCTTAAATAGAAAAATTATTATTGTTTTGATTGAGATGTTAATGGTCTAATCCAGTTCAATGATCTATGCTAAGGTAAGCTAAGCTAAAATTGCTTTCGATAAACCCGGATATCACCTGAATGCATTCAAAAATTGTATAACTTGACCGTTTAACCCAAAACAAGCCTTCGAAAAGTGGAGTGTTCCTTTAACATGCCACAAAAACACTAATATAATTTAATTATCGTTATACAAACAAAATCCCCAAACATATTGTGATAATATTTACTGTCAATATCCACAACGTGCATGTTCACCTGATAAGAAATGCTGGGTTTTCTCTGTGTTGCTCCTGTAGTTTGGATTCTGCTGTTTTCCACTGGAACTCGGTTCTTCACCATGTTACTCTCCATAGCCTGTCTCCTTATAGGACTTCTCACTAATTAATAGCAGAAACTCACCGATTAGCAGAACACTTTATCTCAAAGATAGGCTATTACACCAGAGTATCTAAAGCTTAACCTCTTGAGGTACGGACATAAGTAAGCTCTGTGGATTTAAAAGGATAGCTCACCCAAAAATGAAAATGTACTCACCATCAAGAGAACCCAAAGTTTCTTTAATTAGTTGAACAAAAATGAAGTTATTTTGAAGCTGAAAAACCATTGACATCCATAGTAAAAAAAAAAAACAACACTATGGAAGTCAATGGTTGCCAATTTCTAGCTTTCTTTAAAATATGTATTTCTTTTGTGCTCAACAGAAAAAAAAGTCACTCAGGTTTGGGACAAGTGAAGCGTGAGTAAATGATGACAGACTTTTCTGTTTTGGGTCAACTGTTCCTTTAAGTGAATTTAAACAACTCTAGTGAAACAATTAGCAATTTGATCACATTATGAGCTGGCAGGTGGAAATGACCTAGCTTTTTGGACACTGAATGCCCTTTGACATCATTAATTAAACAAACCTATAGAGCCTTACCATTAGAGGAAGACAAGAAAAAGCCCCCCATTCTTGAGGATCCTTTGACACCATTGATCAGACTATCACCATTGATGGTAACATGGGACAGACTGGCACAGACTTGAGGCGAAGGAGACAACGGGCCATTGTGAGCCAGAAAACTTTGAGGGTCACCTAAATCAATTCAGAAGGAGAGAGAGAGAAACACAAAAAAGACAAAAAAAGAAAGAAGACAGTTCAACTTAAAGGTCCCGAAGTATGAAAGCCACTTCTCCTGTTCTTGAGGTCTATGTCGACAAAACAACGACTTTTCCTGATGTTATAAAAAAATAATTGACCCCTGAGGAGCAACAGTCCATCATTAAATGGATCAATTTCAACCAAGTAGTAATCCCAAGTGGTGCAGCGCTGAGCTGAGGGCCAAAGAAAACACACTCTATTGATCCAACACCAAAAAACACTTTTCCAAAAACTCTAGAAAAATATCCCTCTAATAGCTCAAACAAAGCTGCTGAACTTGCCGACCCACAAAGGGAGCTCAGTTCTTTCAATCGACTCTGATTTGACTATATGACAAGGTGCAGGGAAAGTTCATGAGAAGCCGACCATTCATGACTGTTGGTTTTGTAATATGTGGCTGAAATGTTCCTTGTCTGTAGAAAGAAACCTACTGAAAATCTTTCTTGTCTCCACAGCAGGTAAGCAATTATTTCCGAAATGTGATGTTTGCAAAGAATAAAAAGCACAGTAATACTGAGGTAATAAATAGTTGCTAATGATATTAATATTTGCTGAAACTTGTTAAGGAGTGTTCCAACTAGGGGTGTAACGGATCTAGGCATGGGATGATAACTGTTTTCAAGATATACAGTGGTCAGGAAAAGTCAAGGTTTTAAAACCTTTGAAAACATTTTCTGTTTTACCGTTCCTACGGTATATGTAAAATACTTTTTTGGTTATGCTTTAGGACAACAATATCTCTCCAGCAGAAAGATATCCAAAGGAGCCATTTTAAATTGTAAAAAAAAAACGTTTTTTGCAACTAACAAATACAACAGAAGTCAATGATTCATTTGAATTATTTAGCCTGACATGTTACTGTTCCACAATATTTAAAACTTTCTCAAATGAAAATGTATTGTGTTCAAAGGGGAAAAAAGTTTTTGTTTTTTACACAGACATATAAAAAGAATATATTTTAGAGCGGTAATCACAATACTGCGAAATAAATAAAATATATTGGCTGCATTTAAAATCTGCATTGTTGTACTGCATTTGAATTGTAATTTACAACTCAACAAATAGAAAAGTACGTTATGAATGTGAGTGGTATGAATGAAGCTCGGTTGTACTACATCCGCCGTTTTATCATGTTCACGGGAAACACCAGCTTCACTCCCATTCATGATTTCTCTCGTGGTGCATCATGAGATAGCGTAGCGTCCATCAGATGCGCACTTCAAATCCCGTCGGAAGTAGTAGGTCATCTGGTACTTATCGCATCCTGTTTTTCGATTTCTTTGAATTCGGACATATAACTCAGCTTTCATACTGTTTTTAGCGCACTATATAGAATATAAGTATGCAATTTCGGACGCAGTCGTTGTGTTCAAAGTAGTAAAAAGTTCTTGTTTTTTACCCAGACATTTAAAAAGAATATATTTTAGAGCAGTAATCACAATATAGTGATATTTTTATCCAAGGTTATCATACGGTTAGAATCTTACAAGCCATGCCTAGAAAGTATCACAAGAAAATGAAAGATTGATTCACTTTTCTTTGCTAAACAATTATAGTAACTTTACTAAGGATTCAGTGTATTTTTAATTCATACAGTGAAGAAAAAAATTAAATAAGATTAGATTGCTTGATTCAATTTCTTTAAAGCTATTATTTTTATTATTTATTGCCACATAAGCAACATAGGCCATTTCATGGCAAGTTAAATATAGATAAAAACATATTAGCTATTATGTATTTTTGTTTAATTTATTTGCATCTTTTTCTATTTTATTTATTCTATTGTTTGTAATTTCCTTTTATGCTATTAACAGACTGTTTCAACTGTTTAAAAGGTTGCTCAACTTGGTGTTAGTAGAGAAATGCAGAGTTTGGGATTTATCTTTACCGTCTTTAGTGGCGAGAGCACTTCGAACTCCATGCCAAAGAAGTGCAATCTCTTCATCTGTTGGAGTCCGGTCCAAACAGATCCCATTCTCTCCACACCTGCGCCTGCCACTGTCTGCAAGGGCATCTGGAGGGGAGAGAGAACAGACGCCCGCCTCGTGGCCGTAGGTATAGCAAAGTGGCGCTGGAGCACAGATACCATCTGTTCTGAGGACAGGCGGAGAAACTACATTCTGGAGATCTGGAGCATCTTTGTACATTGTCTGTACACCTTCATCGGCCTTGGAAATGTACACGGGACACTCAGCTAGGTCAACCTCCGCCACTTCAGGTTTTGGAGGGGGGCGAGGTACCAAACTTTTCCCTTGGGTCTTGGCCACATGTTGTGCTTCTCTGGCAGATTGGGGCCTGATGATAGTGCCCTTCCTGGCCCGGGAGGTAACGGGACACGAGGAGACTCTGGCTGAGCGCACTCTCCGGGGAGTCCTTGGGCCCCCAATGCAGAGGGATCTTTTTTGAGAGGTGGGCTCCTTGATATGCTCCTGTGCACGGCTTTCTTGGGGCCCTACATCTGCCCAGGCATGTCTAGTGGATTGGGGCCCAGCAGGGACAGCAGAGGTCTTACTGGAGATGTTCTTTGATACCCCTGTGAGTAAATTCACATGGTCCGAGTGATCTGCAGAAAGCTGTTTATGGGTTTGTTGAGGCAGGTTAGCATGTCTGTTGGGGTCGCCAAACACTCGTTCCTCCCCCTCAACTCTATGTACTTCATCAAACCAACGCAGTTTCTTCTTAATATTTCGTTTTTTCTCAGGCTCATTGAGTTTTGCCCTTGCCAGCTCTACGCTGTCCCGGATTAAAATGGCCACTTCCTTGGTGAAAAGCAAATGGCTAGGGGTGTACGTGAATTTGACGTTTGCGGATTTGGATTTTAAATGGTTTTTAAGAATTCCTTTCAAGAATCTGACGTTATTTGGCGGACAATGGGTCACAGGGTCTGCAGGTGTTCTGTTAGGTTCCTCTGTGCCTGTGGAAGACTTCAACATTCCGGCTTTTGCCAATTTGGTGACATCCGTTTCATTTTTAGGATCTATGCCTATAGCTTCCTCTATGCACAGTGGTTTGGATTCTGCTTTGAGCCTGGGGGCTTCATCTACATATGGTTTGTGTTTTTGCAACTGTGAAGAACTCAATGCTTCTGTTTGTTGTATGTTTGGGGAACTCAGGTCAGTCTGATATGTTATGCTAAGACGGGCATTTGAGCTTGAAAAGGCTTCAATTGGACTGTTGCTGTGTTTGCATCTGCCCGTTGGAAGACTGGTCTGCATTACTGATGAATGTTTAGCATACTTCTCCTCGAGGGCTCTTGTCTGCTGTTGGGATTCTGACTTTAAGTCTTTAGTCAGACTTGAGAATTCCAGGGGTGTGGTATCTGGCAAGGCTTGTGTTTTGCAGTGGGCAACCGCAGTTCCTTTGTCTTTCAAAATGTTCCCTTGAGCGTTCCTGTCATTATCGTGAGTCATATGTTCTGAATTAGCCACTAAGTCCTGCTGAGTCAATTCTTTTTGGCAACCATGGGCGTCGAAAGCCTGTGATTGGTCCTTCAAGTTGTCAAATCTGTGTTGCGTGAGATTTTGGAGATTCCGGCTTTTCTCTGCTGACTCATGATACCTTAGTGAATGTGAGTTAACAGTGAGATCACTTTCCTTGTTTAAAATCTCCTCCAGGAAACTCTTAGCTATAGAAGAGGTAGGGTGAGATGGTCTCAATGGTGATGGAAGACAGTTGGATTCTTGAAGCTTAGGGTTATCCAATGGATTGTAGAAAGACTGGGCACAGGTGGTGCTTTGCTGTGAGCTACAAACGGGTGGAGTGTCATGGCTCTTCTGAGGGTCTCCGTTCTCTAAGCTGTCCAGACTAGACAGACTCTCTGTCTCACTACGTGGGGTATCAAGATACTCCTGAAAATCAATACGAAAAAAAAAAAAACATTAGAGCACTTATGCACTGATATTGACAGACTGAGTGCTTTTTAGAGATCATGTTGCATTCAAGCTGCAGAGGGATGGAAAATAACACATAGTCAGTTAATCTTTAACTGTAAGGGAAATAATGTCCGTTCCAGCAACAACTTTTTACAATGAATAGAAAGACAGATCAATGGGGTCGATAAGACTTTTAATGTATATGATAGATATGTTTTATGCTTACCAAGGGTGCATCTGTTTAACTAGATATACGCTAAAACAATAAAATTGTATAAAGTAAAATATGTTCTTATTTTAATATTTAAAAATTGAAATCCATTCTCATCATTTCATTTGACATGTTGTTTTCCCATATATATATATATATATATATATATACATACACACACACACACACACACACACACACACACGCACACACGCACCCACACACACACGCACGCACACAGTTGACATCAAATTTATTACCCCCTCTTTGAATTATATTTTAATATTTTCCAAACAATGTTTAACAGAGCAAAGAAATTTTTACAGTATGTCTGATAATATTTTTTCTTCTAGAGAAAGTCTTATTTGTTTTATTTCAGCTAGAATAAAAGCAGTGTTTAATAATAAAAAAAAAATTTATGGTCAAAATTATTATCCCCTTTAAGCTACATTTTTTTCTATAGTTTACAGAACAAACCATCGTTATACAATAACTTGCCTAATTAACCTAACCTGCCTAGTTAACCTAATTAACCTAGTTATTGAATAAATAAGCCTTTAAATGTCACTTTAAGCTATATAGAAGTGTCTTGAAAAATAACTAGTCAAATATTAATTACTGTCATCTTGGCAAAGATAAAATAAATCAGTTTTTAGAGATGAGTTATTAAAAGTATTATGTTTAGAAATGTGTTGAAAAAATCTTCTTTTCGTTAAACAGAAATTGGTAAAAAAAAAAAAACGGGGGTAATAATTCAGGGGGGTTAATAATTCTGACTTCAACTGTATATATGAACTAAAGCTAATATATTTGATCATTCATGAACATATTTGTAAATTCAATGGTTAAAAAAAAAATAAATTTAATGTATCTCTTTTTTTTTTTCAATATTTTAAAATATACACTACCGGTGAAAAGTATGGGGTCATTTTTTTCAATTATTATTATGTTCATCGAGGGAGCATTTGTTAAATGTAAAAAATGTTGAATTGTTAAATATTTATTAAAAGTTTAAATAACTGCTTTCTTATTGTACATAATTTCAAATATAGTTTCAAATGAAACTCCAGTCATTATTGTTTTTATTACTATTACCATTAATAATAACAATATTAATAATGATAAAAATAACTCATAATAATGGGCATCATGGTGGCGCAGAAGGTAGTACCCTATCCTATAAATAGGGCTGGATAAGTTGGTGATTCACTCTGCTGTGGCTACCCCAGATAAATAAAGGGACTAAGCCGAAAATAAATGAATGAATGAATAAATAATCATAATAATTAATTTTAGAGTGATACTGACCCCAAACTTTGGACCGGTAGTGTATTTTGAATGTGAAATCCAAACAAAAATTTGTATATTATATGTAATTTGCATATATTGCCATATATCAGATTTCTATACAGATTGGGGCTGATTAAGCTATTATTTTTATAACTGTGTTTAAAGCTTATTATTTTTGTGGAAACTATTTTTTTTCAGAATTAACAAATGAAAAGACAGTTAATCGACAAAAATAATCAGAATTTATTTGAAATATAAATTATTTGTAAATTTATCAATTAAATTGCTTGAAATTTTTTTTTAAAACCTCAAATATACAAAATATGACAAAATAAAATAAAATAGAAAACTGGAATAAAAGCTAATATATTATATTTTTCTACATTTTACATACAGCAAGGACAAATCTACATTTATGCAGGAGGAACGAAGTCTTAAGGATTTATAATTTTGCATCTGCACCAGAAAGCCTCAGCAATATATAATACAAAATATAATAGCTAACCGAATTTCCAGAAGGAAAACCAATGACAGCCAGAGCACAATGGTCACGGGCATCGAAGGGTATTTCATAAGTCTGACGACATTTGTGCACAGGATAGAACACATTTCCAAGAAGACCTGAGCCAAAGATCTATCCTATAAATAGGGTTATTACTCTGTGCATCCTGCTCTGTTCACAGTTCACTGTATTAAATTATGTGTTGGCTACAAGCCAGAGCAGGTAACATTCCAGCTGGAAGAGGACATAAACTAAGTGTGTGAGAGTGAAAGAATGTTTGTTTGAGGTAAAGATCGCGGAATGTGTATCTGTGTTTTTAATATGCGTTTGTGTGATCTCATCTCTTTAAACACCTCAGTTTGTTCAGAAGATGCAGCAGCGTGTTGTGGCAGGAGGAGCCTTGGGCTAAAATTACAATGTCTTTTTCACCCCTCCCCCAACAGTTGGATTTGAATCTTAAAACCTACACAAACTCCTTAAGCAAATTTGTAAAAAAGGCTTCTTTCATCATACACAATCACGGCCCAGTGAATCACTTGCACCAGGAAGCTGATCACAATTAGACTGTAAATCACCTATAAAAATTAGAAATATTCCTTATATTGTATTCATGATCACAGAATGTAATCATCCCTTTAATAATGTTTTATTCATCTTGAGCACTGAACACCTGGTTGGCTGTATCATTCCGGAACTGTTAATTTCTGCAATATGGATATAGCTTCAAGGTTCTTTCATGAACACAAGAACTTTATTGTTAAAGTACTATTAATTTAAATCAAGCACTTTTGTAATTCGTATCACAGCAAACGCAGCATCATGAAAGTTCTTACTGTATTTACCATTTCACTTACCCGTAGGGCTCTATTTTACTGATCTAGGTGCAAAGTCTAAAGCGCATGGCGCAAAAGCATTAAGGGTGTGTCCGAATCCACTTTTGCTATTTTAAGGACGTAAAAATACACTCTGTGTACTCTGTGCCCCGGCGCATGGTCTAACAGGGTTGTGCTTATTCACTTATTGAGTTATATGTGTGTTTTGAGCATACCGTGCATTAAACCAATCAGAGTCTCATCTCCCATTCCCTTTAAGAGTCAGTTGCATCACACCATGGTGCATTTGTTATTTACATGGTGACTTTGATAGTGGAAAAACTGAAAGCTTCACTAGCGAGAAAACAATTAAGCAGACCATCTGCGCGAAGATAAAGAATGAGCTTCCCCCATTCGGCCTCTTTACTTTCTCATCTTTACTTTAACGAATAAAAGAACAATGTTGTACGCACTCCACAGACATCCATCAGCCTATTTATTTAATTTAGTTTGTTAAGCGCAAGGATTTGCTTCAAAACTATTTCTAAATTCAGTTCTAATTTCCATGCCCCCCATATGGTGATGCATACATCTCTAAAACCCGACAGGAGGACAAATCTAAACTTGTTTTTATTAAAAGAAATATAAATATGCATACAATAAATACTACTACTACTAATAATAATATTATACAAAAGCAAACTGTCATGAATAAAAAAGTAATAGAAAGTATAAATTTTGTAATATTTTAATCCTTTAATTCTTTTTCATTTGTAAACTTATTTGCGTATTGCTGTATATCCTGTATGTATTAAGCAATACATACAATATTAAGCAATATGTATGTGTTTGAGGCGCACAATAGCACAAGTTTACAAAGTGACGCAAATGGATTTATTATTTAAACAACGTATTGCAAAGTGGGAAAATTAGTGTTACGCTGGTCTGAAAATAGCAACACATCGTGGCAAACACGTCTTGCGCCTTATTGCGCCGGGTGTATGATAGGGCCCTTATTATTTACATTAAAAATGTCAGAGTTCATTTTCAATGAATTTTAATAAATTAGTTGAATTCAATACTGATAATATTCAGATGCGGTTTCTAAAATCTAAAAAAAATGTGCATTATTGTTGCATTACTATTAATTAAAGATTTTTAAATGAAGAATTTCTTCCTTTTTTTGTTCTGTTTTTGACATCAGAACAAGACAATTGTTGAAATAACACCATAATCTTTTTTATTACAATTCTAATTCAAGCACTTTCATGTTTGTTTTTAAGAACTTTCCAGGCTTATTTATTATTTTTAATTGTAAAGTATAAAACTGCTTTGAAATAATAAATGATATACAAACTAACTTGAATTAAACTGAATCGAATTACAATTATGCACTGTTAAAAATTTCATTTCAAAATGACATATTTCTAAATAATTCACAAAATTCATACATTAATTTTCCTTCAGTTTGGTCTTTGATTTATCAGAGGTTGCCACAGCAGAATGAACCGACAACTCCTGGCGTATGTTTTATGCAGCAGATGCCTTTCCAGCAACAATCCAGTACTGGGAAACACCAATACACACTCACATTAACACTTTGATTACACAAAGACCAATTTTAGTTAATCCAATTCACCCACAGCATCTGTCTTTGGACTGTGGGGGAAACCGTAGCACCTGGAGGAAACCCATGCCAACACGGGGATAAACTCCAAACAGAAATGCCAACTGGCCCAGCCGGGACTTAAACCAGTGACTTTCTTGCTGTGAGGTGACAGTGCTAACCACTGAACCACCATGCCGCCCTTAATTGACATTATCTGTCAGCGTATATAAAGGGACAGTTCATTATCATTGTGCGGTAACCACTGACTTCCACAGTTTTCGTTTTTCCTACTATAAATGCCAATGGTTAGCAGCTTCTAACATTCTTCAAAATATCTTCTTTTGTATTCAATAGGAAAAAGAAAGTCAAACAGGTTGGGAACAAGTGTGTGATGATGAGTAAATGGTGACAGTTATTTCATTTTTTGGTAAGCTATCCCTTATTACCTTTAAATTGATGTGTATGTTTTGAAGCGTATGTATTAACCTGTGGATCTTGCTCTTTTTCTCTCAAAAGAGTCTGGCTCTCTTTCTGATCATTGAGGAAGAACGTCTGGTTGTTCTGGAAGTTACTCAGGCTCTTCTCCTGCAGGAGTTTGGTGTAGGCCTCTGCTGCTGATAAGGCACGCAGGTGACGAGCGCCCCCTAAAGGCTTGGGCGAGGGAGTGCAGCTCCTGAAATAAAGCGTAGGCATTGTGATGATGAACTATATTAGCTTTGTACCTCTGATACAAAAAATGCAGCATGAAGGGATAGGTCACCTAAAAATAAAGATTTCTTCAGCATTTACGCACACATAAGTGGTTATAAACTTTTATGATTGTCTTTCTTCTGTTTGTTACGTAGCAGAAGCACCTCGCTACGCACATAAGGATAAGGATGACCGTCTATTAAAAGAGGTCACCCAGAGTCCTCTTTACTGTTCCCCAAGCACATACAGACAGGTCAAGTTGTCGAAAAGGGGTAACAGATTTATTAACATAAATATTTCCAATATCAAAACAAGGGAACAAAAGGCCAAAACAACAAACAAAAGAGTATGCTACCTAATATTAGATCTCTTACCTAAACCGAAAATAAAGTTCTGTAAATAAAACAATAATTCTACCCTCCCTTACAATCCTTTAAACAGGAGAAAACGTGACAATATCATTTAGCAGTAGATAAACATTTGGCCACAGCTAATACAGAATACCGTCCTATTACCGTTTTTTACAGAGTATCTCACCAGATGACTTTGGAAAAGGGTTGCGGACAGGAAAGAAACGCTCAGGCACGGTTAATGCAAGTTACAAAAAATAAGAATTGAATAAGCTAAATTGGCCGTAGTGTATGCGTGTGAATGCACATATAAATTTGGGTGAACTAGTTTTTGACCATTAAGTTATTTTGTTTAATAAGCTCCAGATTTGGCTTCAGTACTGACTAATCTAATGCAGGCCCATAGCCAGGGGGGTTCGGGTGTTTTGAACCCCACCCAACTGACAAATTCCAGAATTTGACCCCTATATGAGCTAATTTATCCCATTTTTGACTGCTGTACCATCATAAACTTTAGGATTTAAGACAAGGATTTAAGACAAACTTAATTTTTAATTATTCAAGTGGCTAAATTCATTTCCCAGCGATGGGTTTCAGCTGGAAGGGTATGTGCTGCATAAAAATTCTGCTGTGGCGACCCCAGATTAATTATTTTGGACAAAGACGAAAAGAAAATGAAAGAATGAATGAAAGTTGAATGAGCTGGCAAGTTTTTATTTGCCCATAGTTTGCAGTTTTTAATTTAAAATAAATTTTAGCAGATCCCTATTTGTAAATGATAAATAATAATACATTTATTTATTTTATTGTATTGTATTTAAAATAAGTATTTTACTTTTTTTTCAATTATTTATTTAAAATGCTTAATCTCATAATACTATTTATAAAACTGAATTAACTGACAGTTTGAATCTAAATTTGCATGTAAAAACTTCATAGTAAAATAGTCTGGTGAGCACTCCTACAATTTTTTTTGCTGCATTAAAACAAGTGTGGTTATGATCACCATCCGACAAGCTGATCCAGCAAATATTAGTTCTTAAAATGTCACTAAAATGCATAATTGAATAAATGAGGCAAATAACTGCAAAAAAAGGTCAACTTTTTCAGAAAAAAGAACCTCCTCTTTTAACAGGCTGGCTACGGGCATGTAATGTATATGCATAATAATATTGTATAGCTTCCTATTTAAAATATGAATTTAAAAGATAGATTTGTGAGGGGTGTTGTTATATATATGCTGAGCACTGTATATACATTTTTTAGATAAGCAAATTTTAATGTTTTAACTTAAGAAGAATAAAGAAAGCAATATTTGGTGAAACTACTTAAAAGTTTTGTTATTCTGGCCAAATATCCCTTTCTGAAAAATAAATTCTTTATGTGTGAATGTTTTTTTTTATTGTGAAGAAATATGATCTTTATAGAATAAAATAAGTGTTACCATTTTAAAATATAATCCATTTTTACAGTAGTTATTTAAATCTATCAAGTTAAATTAGAACCTTTAATGTACACTGAAAATTCTGTAGCAGCAATAAAATAGGCTAAATGCTTTTAATGTTTCATATCAGTTAACATTTACTTCATTTGATGTAATAAAAGGGCTTTAGTTTTATGTTTTAGTAATAGCTGACTATAATAGTTCTGCCCGTTATGATATATTGTGATGGCAGTAATGTCGTACCTGCTAGCAGGGGAGGCACCAGACCAAAATTGAGATGGATGAGTATATAAGAGTGGACTGCCTTGAATATGATGAAGTGCTTCGTCAAGGTTGGGTGTTCTTCTCTTAAAGGCTGCTGCAGAACACAAATCACCCTATTTACTGTTTATGGCAGACGGACTGTTTACAACACACACACTGACCTTATAGTACTACTAACACAGTGCATGTAAACACATGGATTAGTGTTCACCTGACTTTTCACTGAACATACCGGGTCTTTTCCTTTGGGAAGGCGGGAGATGAGCTCTTTGGAAGTTCTCTGTGGCCTCCTGGACCTGCTGATGGCGCTGTTGTAGAATATTCTCCCTTAGTCTCTGCTCCTGAACATCCCACTGTTTTCTTTTCTCATCTAGAGCCCTGAAAATAGAAAAACAGCCAGACGGTTTACATGCATGCCAATATATCAGCTTATTAAAGGGATAGTTTACTCAAAAATCAAAGAAATACTCTCTATTTACTCACCATTGATTGAGCTTCTTTATTCTGTTGAACACACAAAATATGATATTTTGAAGAAATCTGAAAACCTGTAAACATTGACTTCTAAAGTAGAAAAAAAATACTATGAATGTCAATGATTACAGGTTTCTGGCATTCTTCAAAATATATTCTGTTGTGTTCAATAAAAGAAAGATAGTCAAACTTGTTTGGATAAAGTGAAGTGTAATTAAATGATGAATTTGCAATTTTGGGTGAACTATCATTAGTACATAACACGCTAATATCGAAATAACAAGCTAATATAAAATAACCCATGGAAAAATAACCTGGCAGTGCAAGTAAAATGTATTTGGTTTTTCAATAAATCAATTCATCTCCATGTTTGCTCAAAGGAATCTGGGTTGTTGTAACCCACACTGTAAAAGAGTGATTAACTTTCACTAAACTTAAAATTGTAACAACAACCAATTATTTTTAAAGCATGTGATGAGTATTGCTCTCAATATGTTTTAATAGCCATGTTAAGTCTATTGTTCGAACATGCTTTTTACATCTGAGGAACATTGCAAAAATCAGAAATGTTGTTTTAAAGAAAGAGATGAAGCTGCTTGTCCATGCCTTTGTCTCTTCACGGGTGGATTATTGTAGTGTTCTGTGTACTTGTCTGAACAAATCTTTCATGGATCAATTGCAAGTAGTGCAGAATGCAGCAGCGAGGCTTTTAACCAACACCAATAGGAGGTCACACATTACTCCTGTACTTAAGGCAGTTTGATCCTTTTAACGATATTATTAATTTGTTTAAAGGCGGAAGGATGAAAACTTTGGCAACTGTTTGCAGCATATCAAATGCACTACTTGACTTCTAATGGAAATGAAACTTTAATCTAATTGGCAATATCAGACTATTGCGCAAGCTGCTGTTATCTCAGACGTTTACTTTCCAGGGTAAACAGAAACTTGAGCTTTCTCTAGCAGATGCATTTCAGCTTAATTAATTTGTTAGTGGCACAGAATGTAGCGCATGACTATGATGCAAACCCATTGAGCTGTCTGTCAGAGCACCTACAATCATGGAGAATAAAAATAGCAACCTGAATTAAATTTGAAGTGTTATTTTTTTAAATTTCTTTATTCTTTAAAAATAGTATTCTTTTTAGATTTAAGATTTTTATTATGTCAAGGGCGTAGGTTTGCACTTGACATTGGTGGGGCCATGTGAGTCAAATCCCCCCAGGCCAAGGGGGATTTGAAAGGCCAAAGGTTGGATTATTCTTCTTATTATGTTATAATTTTTCTTTTTATTCAAATGGCCAGTTTCTGACTGAGGAAAGTTAAATGTGCTGGCCAGATTGTTATTTGCCTGTAGGCTTCAGTTTTCAATTTAAAACAAGTTTTAACAGGTTTCTAAAAAATGTAATGATATATGATAATACATTTATATTTTAAAAATAAGATTTAAAAAAATCTTTTCATATAAAAAATTTATAAAAATGTTATTTATTAATTTATAAAAACTGTACTATAAAATGTACAGTTTAAATGCACATTTTTAATAAAACACTAAAAACACTAAACACTAAAAATAGTAATATAGCATGGTAAGCAATTTGACAAAATTGTAATTATGTAAGTACCATTTGTAATTTGATGTACCAAAATATTTTTGGTACATCAAAAAGTGTGATTTTGATAACCATCCAACAAGATAATCCAGCAAAAAATAGTTCTTAAAATGTCACTAAAAAGCAATATTTACACATAATTATCCATAAATATTAGTATAATAGTTAAATAGAAAATGGGGCAAATAACTGCAAAAAGGTTCAGTTTTTCCGAAAAAAAAAAAAAAATAACGACCCCTTTCAATGAGCTGGCTACAGGCCAGATGTCATGTTGAAAGAATGTTAGCAGCTACAGCCTCTCACATGACAGAAGGCAAAGGCTCAGCCAATCACAATGTTTATATGTGTTTTGGGGTGGTGTGACTCAAGGAAAAATGAGATTTAACTGTTTCTGCATGTCTAGGTTAATAATGACGGCGCCATTTTTTTCAAAGTGAATCAAATTATTGGTGGAGACATTTCAATATCTGGCGGATATGTGTGGGGACGGTGTATTTTTATAATTTCTTTCTTTTTGGCTTAGTCCCTTTTATTAATCGGGGGTCGAACAGCGGAATGAAACACCAACTTATCCATCTTATGTTTTACGCAGCGGACGCCCTTCCAGCTGCAACGCATCACTGGGAAACACATACACACTCATTCACACACACATACACTATGGACAACTTAGCCTACCCAATTCACCTGCACCGCATGTATTTGGACTGTGGGGGAAACCGGAGCACCCGGAGGAAACCCACGCAACCTTCTTGCTGTGAGGCGACAGCACTACCTACTGTGCTACTGCATCCCCACAGTGTATTATGTAATATATAATATTATGGCAACACAATTAAGGTTAATTTCAGGAATTTTGTCAATTAATGACCTTTTTTCTGCAGTATGTACCACCCTGATAAATAATAATAATATGAAATATCAAAAATGGAGATATGGCATGTCTTGTCATTGACATGCATACACACAGAACTGAAGGAATATACTATCTATGTATTTACTATGAATACATGTATATGAATGTACTTAAACTACTGAATTTTTAGGATTGGTTATTAGGTGATCTGTTAAGCTGTCTAAGTGGCTTTGTTTCTCTTAATTATACAATTATTTATATTATATTTTATATTATATATTATATTTATTTTAATGTATGTTTATTTTGATATAGCTTTAATTGTGATTGATTTTTGTAATTTGTTTTAATTAAAAATATCAGAAAAATCATCATGTCAATGACACTGATGTATTCTTTAAAAATAGTTAAACTGAAAACTAAAAAATGTTAAACTAAAGTTTAACTAAAGTTAACTAAATCAAAGTTTTACTTAAACTAAAAACTATACAACTAAAAGACCTTTTAAGACCTTCTAAGTTAAAACAGTTTGAATAATCGTATTTATGAAATCTAAAAAGATATTATTAAAATATCACATGCTTTAAACCAAGTTATTTTAGTCATATTGATCAATTTTAAACAGTGATAGTTTGAATTAATATAATGATTTTTTTTAGACTTTCCATTTTCATTTTTAATTTTTTCTCTGAACTGACAAAACAGTCTCTTCTTCCTCATCATCACTGCTTTGTATAAAGTACTCTTTCTTTGCTCTTAGAGCTTCTATTTCAAGCAAGTAAATCCTGGCTGACAAGTAAAGGATTGTATAACAGTATCTGCGCACTGTAGGGTAGCTTCACTTTCAATGTGCACAGAGACTGACCAGGTCAAAACCCCAGACTGAGTCATTAACAGCATGGAGACAGTTCTTAGTATATCTGACACTCACTGTCAACACTGTATTCAGCTGGTGTGCATTGCTTCTGATCGCTGGGACTCTTGCCCGGCAGTCTTTTAGCACATAGTTGCCTTGTTGGTGAATACACTGATGCTTTTTTTCTTGTTTACGCCATCTCATAACAGGTCTTCAGAGACCAACAGAAAGAGCTGTGTGCTTTTATATCCACGTTGAAATGTATTAAATGCTTTAGAAAATAAATTTACAGCAGACATACATATAAATGTACTATTGCAAATGTTTGTTATTTTTGTAAATGTAAATCTTTATGAAAATGTACTTTTAACTGACAAAGATGAGTCCGGAGATTTTTTAATAAAACTAAAATAATGTTTGTGTTGAAGTTTACATACATTGTGCACAAATGTAAAAAAAACAAACAAAAATGTTTACAGATAAATAGATTGAGCACATTTTTAATGAAAATGCTATTTTAATTTTTGCACTACAATGTTTTAAAAATTAGTTAGTGGAAATTTTCCAGCAATTGCTTAACTTAGTGATAAATGTTTTGACACCAAATTTATATAATAATATAATGTAATTTACATAAAATACACTTTGATGTAAATTCATCAGCCACCCATAAAATGAGCCAAAATCCCATGCAGTAATGAAATCAACATAAAATCAGATACATTTTTGTCACACTTACTTTCTTCTGCGATTAGTTTCCAGAGAAAGCTTTCGAGCCCGAGCCCGACAGTACCTCTGCTCCTGTAACAGCACTTCCCTTTCATCTTCAGTTTCTCCATATACACCTGATCTGATGCTAATGTGATGCAAAGTTAAGGAAGGTACTTATATATATATATATATATATATATATATATATATATATATATATATATATATATATATATATATATATAATGTGTGCTTTGTTTGTTTAGTGTTAGTCATAAAAAAATCTGTACAAATAATCAACTAAGCCAATTGTTTTGCTACAGTAAATTACAGCTGAATAGACTACAATATCCACATATAATTCACACACAAAAAAGGATACGAGTAAGAAAGTGTGTCCTCCATGACTGACATCCCAAATATCAGGTCTCCACAAAACGAATATCTCATCCATATAGCCAAAACTGTATCTTATCGCGCAATAACATAGCTGGAACAAAAGGCTTCAAAAGGAAAATACTGAAGAATGACAACAAGGTAAAGACTAGAAAGCCGGTGGAACGTCAAACAGGTAACATGTACTACCTCTGACTTTATGACGTCCTTTTGGTATGATACTTAATTTATCCAAACCGAGTGCGTGTTATCTTGTCATTGTGTTAAATTATATCAGGTTAAGGTAACGTTAACCCTTCATCGCCATTCTCTACAGGTGAAAGAGTTACGCCATGTCAGTAACCAGTGACGCGCTTCCTTGACAACAGACACAAACTCACGGTGGAGGCGCGGTCACGTCACGTCAGTCAGAAGGGATTGATCCTCCTCAATCTCAGCGGATTTAATACACTGCTGCTCCCTGCTGGATCATTTGAATACTCAACAGGTTACTTTCTTGTAGCGACACATACATTTTTCATTCTTGGAATGTCTACGTGAGCAGTCTGATGTCAGTTGTAAATTTCTCAGTTTACCGGTTTCGGTCAGTTATTCTACAGGTTAATATTGTGAATAAGTTACTTGCATCGTGGCGCACTTCCTAACCACGAGGTCCTAATATTTCACCTGCACCTGCCTTGAAAAAAAGATACACTTTTCCCATGTAAGTAGCCTACACAAAAAGAGGTAATGTTAACAACTGAACACCCATACAGCCAAATATACCAATATATAGCCTACCACCAGGATGAGTTGGAGTAGGCCTACACAAACACTCGGTCTTCAAATAATGTGTTGTCTATATGTTGAAAAATGTAAGCAATATACAGACCCATAGCCAGCCTGGTGAAAGAGGGGGTTATTTTTTTCTCCAAAAGTAGACATTTTTTGCAGTTGTACTCTTTATTTTCTATTTAATTATGTAATTTAATTACTGCATTATAGTGACATTTTAAGCACTATTTAGCTGAATTAGCTTGTCGGATGGTCATCATAAATGCACTTTTTGATATATCAAAAACATTTCCTAAAGATTTTATAATAAATAAATGTGAAATAATACTTATTTTTAAAATACATATTAATTACATCATATATCATTAGAAAAATAATAAGAATCTGTTAAAGTTTTAAATTAAAAACTGTAGTCTATTGTCATTTATCAGGCAACTAACAAACTGGCCAGCACACTCAGCTGTTCTCAGTCAGAATTTGGCCCTTTGAATAAAAAAATATATATATTAAAACATGATAATATAATGTAAAGATTCACCATTGTTCTAGCCAAACTAGTATTCAATTCAGTTTCAATATGGGCTGCTTTTGGTGCAACTTGCTCATCTTTTGTTTCAAGAATAAAGTTTCACAACAACTCTGCAGTGAAACAAGACTTCTTTTGCGTCAAATTGTAAGAATAAAATATATGTTAGCAATGGCCAAAACGGATTAGCTAAAGTCACACCAAAGCGTCAGCCAATTCCGCTTAGTCTTTAAACCTTTTTTTAATGGGTTATTATCAATATTTATGATGGCATAGCAGTCAAAATAGGACAAATGAGCTCATGTATGGGGCAAATTCTGGACATTTGTCAGTGAGGTGTGGGTCTTCCGAACCACCCGAACCCCCCTGGCTTCAGGCCTGTTATATTATCCCTTTAGGGGTCAGTAGATTTGACCCCTTTGGCATTTTTATTATAAAATAAATAAATAAATAAATAAACAAACAAACAAACAAACAAACAAACGAATCAATAAATAAATAAATAAATAAATAAATAAATAAATAAATAAATAAAATACTTTATGACCTATTAAGCTATATCCAACCACCAGGGGGTGATCAAAATATTTTGTGCTAATCATACTAAATCATACAATCATGAAAAAATTTCGCTTAATCATTCAGATGAATCAGTCAAATGCTTATAATGAATTAAAATACCCTGAAAAGCACTGAATTAGTCATTGTTGAGTGGAGAAAAAACTCACAATTGCAAGAAAATGTAACATTTCTGAGAAAAAAAAAGAAAATGGCAAGAAGGTATATAAATGCACACAAGGTTTGATATTTACACAAACAGGTGCAACAGATTTATAAAAAAAAAACGAAAACAATAATAAAAAAACAATTTATTATAAAAATGTGGCATTATTATAATTACAGCAGTTTCCCCTAAAATTTCCGCCCATCTGTCCCTCATGATGTAGTCTTTATTTGAAGGTCTTTCACACATTAACTGCTTTAAATCACTTAACTGAAGTTGTGAATGGCGGGTCTTCCCAGGGTTGATCCTGTCTGTCACAGCCGCTGCAAAGTGTGAATTGAAGTGAAGCTGCTGGGTTAGAGATGTTAGAGTGTGAATGTAAGTAGCTGACAAGCCGTGTCGACCCGTTCAGGTATGTTTGTTCCAGCATGACATAGACTCTTTTGAACCACCTCCTCTCTCGCTGTCTAGGATCTCTACATGACTGTCCTCCTGTGACTGACCCTCCTGACTGTGAGATGCATCAGTGTGCAGCAGAATCTGCTCCTGTGCTGTGCCATCGGCAGCTTTAAATTCACACTTGACATGTGAAGATGAAAAAAACGGTGAGTGAAAATGCACAGTTCACACATGCAAAAAATAAAAAATAAATAAAATAAAAAATAAAATAAAATATAAGATAATTATTTTAATGGATAAGTGAGTGAGTGAATACATTTAAATTTGTGCTGATGAATCATGATTAATCGCATTCAAAACAAAAATACACAATTATATATATATATATATACAGTTGAAGTCAGAATTATTAGCCCCCCTGAATTATTAGCACCCTTGTTTATTTTTTCCTAATTACCGTTTAACAGAGAGCTGATTTTTTTCAACACATTTCTAAACATTATATTTTTAATAACTCATTTCTAATAACTGATTTATTTTATCTTTGCCATGATGACAGGAAATAATATTTTACTAGATATTTTCAAGAGCTTCTATACAGCTTAAAGTGACATGTAAAGGCTTAACTAAGTTAATTAGGTTAACTAGGCAGGTTAGGGTGATTAGGCAAGTTATTGTATAACGATGATTTGTTCTGTAGAGGATTAAAAAATATATAGCTTAAAGGGGCTAATAATTTTGTTCTAAAAATGGCTTAAAAAATTAAAACTGCTTTTACATTATGCATGTTCAAATCAAGACTGAAAACACATCTGTTTAGCTGTGCCTTTACAGTATGAGCACTGTGCTACGTCCGACAGATTGCACTATTATGTTTTTCGTTTTCTTTTTCATTTTTTTATAACCTATTTTAACACATTTTAAATTGTTTTTATCTGTTTTTAATCATTTTTATTGTCTGCATTTTATGTCCTAAACTTGTCTTTTTTATTCCTGTTTATGTAAAGCACTTTGAATTGCCACTGTGTATGAAATGTGCTATATAAATAAACTATATATATATAATGTACATAAAAATATATCTGTAATATATTTGTATTTATACATATATGTAAATATACACTGCACACATGTATATTAATATTTAAATACAAACATTTATCTCATGTGATTAATTGTAATTAATCGTTTGACGGCACTAATTTAAATAACTAAATCAAAATACAAAATCTTTAAATTCACGCTTAAAGTGAAAAGGGATAAATGAGTGAAAATATACGGATACAAAAGCAGTGACATTAAAATTTACAAATATATAACAGGGTATGCGTGACGCAGTGGGTAGTACTGTCACCTCACAGCAAGAAGGTCGCTGGTTCGAGCCTCGGCTGGGTCAGTTGGCGTTTCTGTGTGAAGTTTGCATGTTCTCCCTTTGTTTGAGTGGGTTTCCTCCGGGTGCTCCGGTTTCCCCCATAGTCCTAAAGACATGGAGTACAGGTGAATTGGGTAGGCTAAATTTTCATTATCTTACAACTTATTTTATCTGTTGTATCTATTTTTATTCTTTTTTTTATAATTCTTATTATTTGTTTTTATTTTCTTACACTTGTCTCTTTTGTTCCTGTTTCTGTAAAGCACTTTGAATTGCCATGAAATGTGCTATATAAATAAACTTGCCTTGCCTAAAATGTCCATAATTTATGAGTGTGAATAAGTGTGTATGAATGTTTCCCAGAGATGGGTTGCAGCTGGAAGGGTATCCGCTGCATAAAACATATGCTGGATAAGTTGGTAATTTATTCCGTTGTGGCGACCCCGGATTATTAAAGGGACTAAGCCGAAAAGAAAATGAATGAATAACAGTATATATGACTGAAAAAGTATTTGTATATGTAAATTCACACAAAGAACTGTAAATTAACATTTCACTTGCAAATCACAGCAATGTAATATATGCAAAATAGTACATTACGTAAAAGTTATACATACAGTCAGGGATGGGC
The DNA here is from genome assembly GCF_052040795.2 of Danio rerio. Lineage (NCBI taxonomy): Eukaryota > Metazoa > Chordata > Actinopteri > Cypriniformes > Danionidae > Danio > Danio rerio. The sequence goes on from NC_141038.1 coordinate 40,490,667, forward strand.
AGTATTTATGTACAATGTACTGTATGTATTTTAAATACAAATTAGTATTTTGTGATTTGTATTTGATAGGGTTCATGAAAATGGCTTAATATTTTGTATCAAAATACTTGAGTGTCTTTTATTTTTGTAGTTTAAAAATACTGTAAAATACTTTGCAAGTATTTTACATAATGACATCTTAAAAATGAAGTCTCTGATTGGTGCTTTCTCATTATTTGCCTAAGTTTAAGATCAGAACATAAAACTAATTTATTTTAAGAAGGTGGTGAATGATTGGATGGATGGAAATTATGCTTAAAGAAAGTAACAGTCAATGGGTGAGGGTATATTTAGTTGTTAAAGTCAACAACCATTGAAAACAACTTTTGAGCAATGCTAAGACCAGAAATATATAATGGCTATAGTGTACAATTCAGCATGTTTGCCTAAGAAATGTGATGTAATATGGATGATCAGAATTTTAGTGACCATTATCAGCATCAAATGGTCTAAACTATAGGACAGGGGTCACCAATCTCGTTCCTGGAGGTCCGTTGCCCTGCAAGGTTTAGCTCCAACTTGCCTGGGTGTTTCAAGTATACCTAGTAAGACCTTGATTAGGTTTTAGTTGTGTTTGATTAGGGTTGGAGCTGAAATCTGCAGGACACCGGACCTCCAGAAACAAGTTTGGTGATCACTGCTATAGGACATCATCTTCAAGACAAGACTTTCTGTAAGATTTGTGCAAAATGTATACTAAACTTAAAGAGATACACAAGTTACCTTTGGATTACAAGTTCAACTTTTATTATGCCACAACTTGGCCCTGTAGGTGAATGAAGTGGCAGAGAATATCTGTTGTTATCAAACATTGTTTACTTTACTAAGGCAGTTTAATGGAATCGGTCCAATAGGCCTGTTTATGGAAGGTTTACAAAGAAATTTCATGCTACCTTTTAAAAGTATTTTGTAGTATTTTTAAAATACAATTTTATTTTGTGGCTGCTGTATTTTGTAGAATTTTTTGCTACACTTAAAATATATGTATTTAGTATTTTATTTTAAAATACATTTTAGTGTATTTTTGCTCACAATCCCTGCATAAAGTCACCTTTAACATGTGATGCAAAATTGGTGAAATTTAGAATAGAAGTGAAGCAAAACGTTAGGATAAATGTGTGAATAAATAGATTCAGTAATTTAAAATACAGGAGAACTACATAGAAAAAATAGTATGTAAAAAATATACATACGAATTACAAGTTTGTTTATTAAGCAGATTGTTCAATTTCAAAAATCACTGGGATATATAATAACCACATATGTAAAGTTAACAAAAATATCTTTATCTCTCAATTTTATGTATTACCTTTTTGTAAATGACTTTTCTATTGTTATAAATTATTAGTCATTTCATTTATAATGAATCCTTTTGACTTATATAATGATTTAATGTATTCTTTTAAATATATGATTACTGCTGTTTATTTGACAAGAAAATACTAGTTTAGTTTAGATACTAAACTAGTTTACTAGTTTAGATAAATGTTCACATTTAATTTAGTGCTACTTGCAGGTTCTTTGTGATTATTAACAAAATTTGCTAGCAATCATTGAATAAAGCTGCTTAATTTATTTTCTAGTAATCTGTAGATCCTTTTATGCAAATCTGTCAGATTATGCCATTATTATTATCTTCATTAAAACTCTAACTACAGATAAGTACAGATAAGTACAAGTTACTGGATGATTTAATTTATAGACTAAGCAAAAAGTTTGCCTGTAAAATTTTCACCAGTAATCTTTTATCAGCCGTACGGTTTGCTGCCACAGTTAAGCTGTTGTTTACAGGAGATCTGGAATGAATGAAAATGACTTACACTGACTCCCAGGTTCTTGTTTCTTCTATTTCCCTCTTGAACCCCCCGTTTGTACTAAGCAAATAATAAACCCAGGCTAAGCATGTGGAGGACAAATGTAATCCAGATCTCTGTAATCCAGTTACTGTGAGACATCCTCTCTGATCCGGATTTACAGTCACAATGAAACACTGAGGGTGTGAAATGTATGCTGCCTCAGAAGTGCTCTTCCACGCCGCATAGGGATTAAAGCTGCTTATACTGTCCTGATATTAGCACACATTAACACATTAAAAAAACAAACCTTGAGGTGTTGCCCTTCTTTCATCTTAAGGGCTTTTGGAAAAACTTCACAGGGCAAAATTGTTGCGTTTTTAAATCACAGTAGATCATTTTCTCCAGCAGGAGACGTTAATGCTCCATTAATGCCACTTATGACTGATCGCTTCTTCCGTGTCATAGCTCTAGAGGGCGCTGTTGACCCGTTTTTTTTCTTTTTATTCGTGGGTGGGAAAATGTGTGTGTAGGCTATGTGTGGCAAAGAGAGCGTGTCTGGAGAGATGGGGGTCAGATAAATTTTGCTAGTACAATTGTGTCGAACTGTCATCTGAGGAGGAAAGTGCTTCAATAGCGTTGAGAGAGTCTGACAGTGAAAGCCAGCTTTTCCTCGCTTTTATTGTGGCCCTCAGGGTAACATGAGTGATCATTTCTCCCAGACTGGTGGCTGACGTGTCACAAAAAAGGTGTCTCACACAAGCCGCATCGTCTGGGATTGATTGGCCCTCTCCTCTGTAAAACACAAGGTAACCGGATTTCGATTGGACTGTATTTATTTGGTCTTATTGGGAATTGAATTTGTCCCCATGTTCTGAGAAGGGATAATCAGAAAGTAAATAGCAGAGACTTGGGCTCGCTGTCACGCTCTTACTTTTATTTTTGAAAGTCAATATCCGTCCACTTGTTTAAAGTCTGAGGTGTTCGTTTGCGGACAACAATGTACTTAAAAAGGAAAAGTTTTGACTTTGTGTTTTTTAGAAAAGTTTAACGTGCATATGACTATGAATCAAAACGAAACCTGTTCACAGATACACAGACTTAAAGGGCACATATTTTATCCTTTTATAAGATTTAAGATACGTTTTTATGTCTCCAGGATGTGTCTGTAAAGTTTCATCTCAAAACACCCATCATATTATTTATTATACTTTTCAGAATATTGGTATAAGAGTGTCTCCGTCTCAGCAGCATCAGATAAACAGCACAGTGACAGACATGAAGGAAAAAGATCTCACATAACGTTTGCGAGAAATATTACAGTGAAAATTTTCCCAATGATTATTTGATGTATTTGTTGTGGGGTTAATTCACACACAATGTCCTTACAAAATTCATGCACACACACACAACGCATGCGTGAGTTTAACTTAGCACAGTTTTTGCACGGCAAATGTGACTTTTAGAGATATCATTACTAAGATTGAAGATGTTACTAGTTACCCAGTAGGTAGTGCTGTTGCCTCACACGAAGAAGGTCGCTTGTTCGCACCTCAGCTCGGCTTGGCTCAGTTGGTGTTTCTGTGTCGAATTTGCATGTTCTCCCTGTCTGCCTGGGTTTCGTCCGGGTGCTCCGGTTTCCCCTACAGTCCAAAGACATGTGGTATAGGTCAATAAGGCAGGCTAAATTGTCTGTAGTGTATAAGTGTGTGTATAAATGAGTGTGTGTGGATGTTTCCCAGAGATGGGTTGCCGCTGCGTAAAAACGTGCTGGATAAGTTGGTGGTTCATTCCGCTGTGGTGATCCCGGAATAAAAAAGGGACTAAGCCGAAAAGAAAATGAATGAATGAATGAATGTGACCAAAAAAAATATAAATAAGGGCAGTGGCTTAGTAGTTAGCACTGTCTCGGCCGGGCTAGTTGGCAATTCTGTGTGGAGTTTGCATGTTCTCTCCCTGTTGGTGTGGGTTTCCTCTGGGTGCTCTGGCTTTGCCCACAATCCAAAGACATTTGCAATAGGTGAATTAAATAAACTAGCTTGTTAAGAGCAATTTTAAAAGCAATTTTACTGGCCACGCAATGGATGAAAACACAATGAACAGATACTTTTCCAACTCATTATCTGCAATGTTTTTTTCAATGTTTTTTTTTACAGTTCATCCAGAGATCCTCTTCAAGACAGGACTTTATGTATACAATTTTTACAAAATATATACTAAAGTGAAAGAGAACTAAATGTTTATGAATACTTATTCATGTACAGTAGAGGTGAATGGTGTGGCAGAGAAGCTGACTTAGGGCCTACTCGCACTATGCTATCCGAACCGTGCCCAGGCCCGTTTCCCAGATCGTTTGAGAAGTGTGAGTGCGCTGAATCGGGCTCAGGCATGGTTCACTTGGTCGGCCCTGGCCCGGTTGGAAGGGGTGGGCCTGAGCGCGGTACACTTGGGCTTATTAATTATTCACTACTGAACAGCGCAGCATCAATGATGTAAGCTTGCCCAGGCCCGATTGTAGTGTGAGTGCTGGCCGTTGGGGGAGATGGGAGGGGGGGACAAGCGTGCTTTGGCCCGGTTCGAGGCAACTGTAGTGTGAGTACGGCCTTAAACTTGCTCAGAAACTTGCCGTTGCTGTCAGACATTGTTTACTCCACTAGATCACTTTAATGGTAAGAGGATTGATTGAATAGGCCTGTCGATAGAAAGCTTGTGAAGAAATGTCATGCTCCCTTGTAAAAGTATTTTGCACTATTTTTCAAAATACAAAATACAGTGTTTTATTTTGACACTTGTTGTGGCTGCTGTATTTTGTAGTTTACTTTGATACAAGTAAAACTGAGGTATTTTGTATTTTATTTTAAAATACTTTTTAATGTATTTTTGCCCGTCCCTGATTATATGTGTTACTATGGAGACATGTTATAACCGCACTCCTACCTCATGTTGCAGTGGGCCTCAAAATGGGAGGGATTTGGATCCTCTTTTATTGTCAGGAAATTAAAAAAAAGAGACTTATCAAATTTATATCAATCCAGTATGACTGTGGACACACTTTACCTACACACAGTTCTGTCCAAACAGCCTACAAAAGATGATTTTCTTCACAGGTGCCCTTTAAATCTGTCGATTATATATGCATTGCAGGCTAGTTGATTTAGTTAATTATAAAAATGATGAAAAAAGGTATGCTTTGCTTACATATGGTCTTGTTGTTTGCCATTTTGGGGATAAAGAACTTATTTATGAACAACACAAAATATGCATGTGTATAGTGTTGTCTTATTCACACATTTGTGTTTGTATTGTTTCTACTTTGATAAAAAAACTTTTAAAACTACTATTCATGAAACCATTTTGAATAGACTATGTTTTCAAGTTTTTAATTTGAAGTTTAAAACTTGCAGGGCTAAGTGTATCCTTAATTACAAATCCCACAATGAACGTGTAAACATTTACTGTCCAAGAAAGAGAAGAATAATCTTTTGATGACCTTTTTGGTTGACCTTTTGCGACAACTTGTAACCAAAAGTGGGTCGTATGTTAGACTATTAAAGGCTGTCATGAATTATAATATTTAAACATCAAAATAGTCATACACAAAAAGCAAATTAAATTGTTTTAACAACTTGATCTAATTGCTGAGTTGATGATGTGCAAAACTAATTGCTGAGTTGATGATTACTGTCAGTAATGTAAATTCTGCAATTTGTGATTTTTTGCAATTTTGCATTTTAACTCGATTACGAATAGTGAATGATTAAATTTTTTTTTGCCCTCGTAGTTCATTGACAGGTCTTGTACAGTAAATATTCTCACATATTACAAGTGAGAGATTTCTGAATGAAGGTTGCATTACATGATTTGAAGAAAATCAAGGACAACACAAACTATCTACTATCAATGATTATTAATTGAACATCAATGCTAAATTGCCAATGCTGACATTAAATCACACATTGCCTGAAACAAAAAGTCACTTTTTTCTTATAATATATATTAGAAGTAAAAACAAGCAGTATCTCCTATAAATATAATAACTCTTGTATATCCTGCAAATAATATTTTAAACAGTGAATTTCTTGAATCTTCTGTAAACAAATCTTTTAATGTAAATAATAATTTTAATGTAATAGAAAATATTCCGTCTCAAGACATCTTTGGCGCAGCATCCCATCAATGTAGTGCAAAGTAAGGCTCAAGAATGGGTCCATCATCCTACTTGACCAGAGACCAGATGTGGCTGCAAAGTGGCCACAGAAGTATCAGCCACAGCCTTTAACAGAGCAGGGTCATGCGACTCCACACGCAGAAAAGTTATTTAAAAAGATCATCCTGGAAATATTAGATTAAATATACACTTAAAAAAATTATTTTTTTGCTAATTCAAACTACTTATTTAAAATGAGCTGGAACAACACAATTCTTGAGATTTCATTGGGACAACTTAATTTTTTTATGTTCAATCTACACACATTTGTTAAAATGAAACTCTGCATTTTTTACAGTGTAGGTTCTACATGTCGATTTCGATTACTTTTCGATTAATCACCCAGCTCTAGTTCATCTTGACTTTTATGACGTTTTAATTTTTCACCCTGAAATTCAGTTTTATTCTTTGCTAAATTAAACTTTGCTTTCATAATTCCATTTTCTCTCATTATAACTTTACTGGACTCCATTGGTTAATCTATTATTGTTAAAGTTGAAATAAGATGTTTAATGAACTTCGTTTGAATCAAGTAAATTTTAATAATTTATAAATCTTCTTAATATTATAACTTTCAGATATAATACAATTTATTCTTCTGTGCAGTAGTAATATAGGCATGTCTTTTTACCACAATATCTTCAAGTTCTAACTTTTTAAAATAAAACAGTAAAAAGCTGGTAAAGTCACTATCATGTCAGCTCTGGAGATTAAGTCCCCAATTAATAAAATCAAAAATTAATACACACAGAGACATGAAGAACATGCAGACTTCATATGTAAATAGCCCTTTTGCTGTAAAATATATTGCGATTAGACCTTAGACTTAAAGTTTAAATAATATATTTTGATGAATATTTGAACAGTTTTTGTTCACAAAGTGAATAAAACAGCACTCAGCCCCATTAAAAATGTATATATAAATAAATCCACAGCTCAAAAATGCAAACCATTTTCGAAATGGCATGAGTAGATGACGTAAAAACTTCATTTTTCTTTGGTAAGCTATCCTTCTGTTGTGAATGATCATTATGAAATTCCATTCCACATACTCCACATACTCTTCCCCTCTTCAAAATGAACACACAACAGTGCTATAAGTTTCTTATTTAAAGTCTAATCTGATTGAGGGTCCTTAAAGACAATATCATTACAAAACCTCATCTTTTAATTAGCCAATTACAGAAATGCTTAAGGTGAATGGCGTCATGGTTGGTACACACTGATTCACTGAAAATAATGTTGCCTTCCGGGCTTCAGCATATGATAATCTGATGAGGTGAAATAATGAGTCTCGGAGTGAAATTTCCCCCGATGGTATTGGTCAAAGCTGAAAAAACTTCACATTGCCGTGAGGAAAACTTTGTGCATTTTGTACAGGGAGTAATGGTCTTATCTTTGAAAGGTTTCATTTATTAGCATTACAAAGTCACCAAGCGAAGATGCCTGGAGAAGGAGAATAATTATTGCAGAAGGCCACCAGAATACCTACCTATACTTTCAGCTTCTTTCCAGATTTGTCCATATTCTAGTTTACTTTGTGAACTTGAGTTATGTGACAAATGTGCAAGAGTTATACTGTAAGTTTTGTGTTGATCCCAGTCTCTCTGAATAACACCTACCACTTCTTTTTGAGAGAGCAGAGCCAGCAGATGTGGCTATTTTACAGCCAGGGTAAAAGATTGATTATATCATTCTTTTATGACACTTTATATTTACCAACAAAAAACAACTTATTTAACACAATGACCCAGCAAAATCCCAAAACAGTTCACATTTGCTGGTTTCTCTTTAATAAAACCTGACTGGTTTGAATAAGACAAACATTAGTATGATTGCTCTTTTTATTAATGTACATTTGTGTGAATGCTGACACCCCAACCTTGGTTTGCTCCACATGGTGGACCCACACCATTGACACTATGGATCGAAGTCCACTTCCAAACAAACTCAGGTGCGGGTCGTCTCACAACATGGACTAAAGACATCTAAACGAACCAAAAACAGGATATGATGTCACAGAATGCAACCATTAAATGTACAGAATGCTCAAGCATTCTCCTCATTGTGATGATGACCATTACAAGCATCAGAATTGAATGATACATAACTACCAGTTTGAACACACTGTAAAATTGTGCTTGAACACAGAAATAACTTAAGTTTTAAGTTAGTTTTGTTAGGTTTTAACAATTTTCAGATTGTTATCACTATTTAGTTGTTTTGTGAACTTGCTCTGTGATCAGAATTATAAATACTTTATTGGTAAAAGTATTTATAGAACCAAATTTGCTTATTTATCTAAAATTCTAAGCTGTGCACAAAGCTACACTCTTTAAATTTTTATTTATTTATTGCATAAACACAAAGAATGTGCAAAAGATTGCTTATAGTGAAGGTCTTCACTTCAAATAATAATAATAATAATAATAATAATAATAATAATAATAATAATAATATTACAATAAATAAATAAATAACAAATAAAAAAGTTAATGAACATTACTACTTGTATTTCACTGAGTAATTCACAAAGGTACTAAAACCTTTAAAAAGGTACCAGGGTTTGACAGTAACTTTTTTGATCACCAGCCACTGTGGCTTGTAGATTTTCAACATTACTAGCCGCTCGCCATTTTCACTAGCCACACTTTAGTTGTTGGGAAAATATATTTTATATGCATACATTTACCTTTGAGATGCTAAAGTTACTTCATTTAGATGTTTGCATGCTCACATGGGTTGTGTCGCACTGCAATTAGTTTTTATTTCACTTGACTTTTCAGGTCTCAAAATTAAGGATTTACCAAATGTATCTCTGACCACACCAAAAAAACAAATTATTATTTCTTAGCCACAAATTTTAAATGTGTCAAAACATATAATATAATATAATATAATATAATATAATATAATATAATATAATATAATATAATATAATATAATATAGCTGTATATGCTCTTTCTATTCAACAAAACCTTTCTCAAAAAATGACATTTAAAAAAAGAACTATTCTCATGTGTCTAAAATATGCACAGTAATCTGTCCTGGCTGAAGGCCTCAGATCACCAGCTTACTACACATAAATGGGGAGTTAGTATCATATTTAAAAATTATAATTAAACCATATTAACAAACATAACTGAAAGCAGGTTAGAAAAAAATAACATACCATGAGTGATAATGAAAGGATGATCACGCACACATGGATAATGTTAGGCCTGTTAATAATCTAACGAAAGCAGTGACTGCTGCTGCTTATGAAAGGATTTTTATTATTTTTTTAATCTTGAGCTCTTGAAAGCAGCAGGGCTGTGGGTGCATCTTGTCCAGTATATTTCAATGAGAACTGATCACACCAGTTGCGTTTCCTCTAGGCATGGTGGCTTTGCACAAGTAAACAGGAGCGCCCTCACTTTTTAGAGTCACTGTGTGCGCGAGTGATCGTCCTCTCATTCGGTATTCACTTGTTTTCTTTTGCTCGCTTTATTTTTTTCATTTGTGCTGTTACTAAGATTACATTTGCACGAATGTTGGGCCATCTTTATTGTCGAACCCTGCTTTTAAGAAAACTACAATTTCAAAACTATTTTCAACCAGCCAAAGTGCGAGTGTCTGTTTAACCAGCCACAGCTGAAATCTACCCGCATTTGGGAAGATGGCGGGTGTTAATGTCAAGCCCTGAAAGATACACGTTTGTACCTAACAGGTCCACACACCTAAAACATATTAATACCTAAAAAGCACAAATGTATACCTCATATTACTTGTAAGTTACAAAGATTTACCTTTTAAAAAAAGTACCACACAATGACAGGTGTTGTACTTTTATTTCTGTGAGTGTAATAAATATACTGTACTTTATTGTCATTCTTTCACACACACATACACACATATTGTACAAATGTATTTCTAATGCATTAAGATGCAGACACAGACAAAACAGGTACTGTACACATGGTCCTGAAAACAGTAACATAAGAGTACATTAAACATAACTAAAGCAATATACATGACGAACACATTAAGCATAAGGGCAGAAGTGTTGTATGAGGTAGAAATGTAAAATTGTAGAAATGTAAGAACTGCTAGTGAGGTGGTAAAGTAGCTCAGAGGTTGCTCAGAGCAGATTGAATTATGTTAAATAATGTGCATCTGCACAGTGTCCTTAGCACACATCAGGCCTCATTCATGAAACACAAGCAGAATGGATTTTGTGTAAATCATTTATAAAGCTGTCCTGACGTACATTTTTAGACTCATAAAAATGTTTCTATTTTCTAAATGTTAGTTGGTATACATGAAATGTACACATGCCACCTATTAGATATAAATGTGATGTGAACCTTTGTTCTGTGCTCTTCTTCGGAAACTGATTATGCTGAATTTTGATGCACCAGCATATTAATATTTTACAAGTTCATTTGGTGTGTCATTTTTTTGTTGTTGTTGTTGCTAAGAGCTGGTAACTTTAACTTTGGGTAAAGCTTAGCACTCATCACTGTCACTCAGTCGCCAACCAGTGGAAGAAGGTTGGGACAAATACACAGATCAACTATCTGTATTTGTGTAAAGACTGGAGGAGTTAATATTACAGATTACTACATTTTTATATTCAGTTTTTTATAGTCAATTTATTTGTGTTGTTACGATCCCAAATGTCTAGGGCTGAAGTCGAACATAAAAGTTAAAGAAAAATAAATAAATAAACAGTTAGCAGGTTTATGATTTTAAATGACCTTAAAGGTTCTTTTATTGTGAGAAGTCGGAAGAAGTTTGTGTTTACAAGAAACAAAGAAATGAGAGCAAACAAAAAGCTTCAGGGCTGAGCAAGGCCAAAATAATAAACAAAACATTAACTAACTCCACCCGAAGATAACTTACCTGATGAATAAAAAAGAAATGAAGATAATAAATTACAAACACTACCCTTACACCTTAACTAAACCAAAAACAGGAGAAAATCAGTTTTAAAGTAAATGGCACTCAGCCCCTACGGCGCTCACAGCTTATCAGACAAGTCATGTATATGACAGTCACAAAAATGGAGGGGAGAGAAAAAAGGTGGAGGGCACCTTAAAGTTCACAGTTTATAAATCAACAGAAAACACTTCAACAGGTTTTAAACAAGATAGCCACCTTTTTAGGAAAGCTCTCTGTCTCTCCTCCCAGGAATCTGACTCCGGTCGGTTTCCTTTTCAAAAGATGATGCGTTCTCCAAGCACCAACCACAGTGCACGCACACAGCACGTCCAATTAGGGCGGGGCAACCTGGAAACAGGAACGAGACAGGACGAGAGAGAGAAAGAGAGAAACACACACACACACACACACACATACATAGCGGCACACAAACAACCCAATACGCTCTTGCGTAACAGTGTAAATGTGTATTTATTGAGTTTATCAATTAATTTCAGTAATATTATTGACTATTATGAAAATGTTTATATGATTTATTTACAGTACAGTTCGTAAAGTACTATTTTCTGCCTTTTACTAGATATATCATTTGCTTACCAAATAAGTGCATAAGTAGACATTAAATAAAAGTTAAAAAGGTAATATTTTTAATTTCATATATTGAGTTTTTAGTTACCATACTCCCAAAATAAATCCGCATAAATCTGCGGATTTTTACAAAATTCTCTGCAGAAATAGCAAAAAATGTCCTCAGATTCTGTCTGGACCTAGTTATGCGTTACTGCCATGGATTCCAAACCATAGGAACCAAAGCGTCTCAGCTGGAAAAATACTCCAATAGTATCTGGATGCAGCCATGATGATGCAAGGTGAGACTGCATATTGAAGTGATGCAATGTCAGACACAATGCACTCAATGGAGCTCATAACGACACTGTGAGGGTTAGGGGTGGGGTTAGGTGAGCGCATTAAAAAGCATTGGATTCAACTCAGATTGCATCTGTGCCAGATCTGCATCCAGACCCCTCTCAAATGCTCTGCCATCAAAGCATTCTCAAGCACCACCATCTGGTTAAATCTGCTTAAATGGACACATGTTATTTCGGTATGTATTTAGACAGCAGTTAGCATAATATGTTTGAAACAATCCCTGCCCTGCTGTGTAAATCCACACCTCTTGAAATCACGAACATACACAATTAAGATGACAGAGACCCACTAGATCATGTCATTCGCCAGTTAGAAATGTTTACAGTACTTTATAATACTGCAAGTCTGAATGAAAAACTGTATAATATCTAGCACATTTTCAGTTGTGTAGCAAGCAAAACTTTTCATAATGTGCAATATTTTATGCATGCGACTACTGTATGCTTAGTGGTTGGCCAGCGGTGTGCATTACACTTATTACTAAGCCATACTTACATGCTATTTCGGACCGAATATTCAGAGAAGCATTGTAAACACTATAGGGAGAGCATCACAGGTTGTCATTGTTAAAAATGAATAGATGTAAATATAAAACCTATAAAAACTTCTGCTCAGTAAAGCAGGCTAGGTAGATGGGGCGAGGGGGCGTGGCCAAGAGCCGTGGGAACAGAGTGAGGCCACCGCGTAAGTGGATACACCTGCGGTGCGCACCTGCCTCGGATCCCACGGACGGAGCTCTGGACCATATAAAGGAGGCACGATGGCAGAGGAAGCCGAGAGAGGATCGGGCCCGGACATATTTTACTTTTGCTTTCAGTTTGACGGCAGTCTCCGTGAGGAGCTGCCGTCCATTTGTTTTGGTTTAGACGGCAGTCTCCGAGAGGAGCTGCCGTCACTGTTATTAATAAATATTTTAAAGCTCCGTCGGTTCTCCGCCTCCTTCTTCCCGGCGGCCAAAGGGCCGTGAACTTTATTACAGTAGAATATTGCTATTTACTTAAGTTTTGTTGTTAGATAAATATCAATGTTGTAAAAGGACCTTATGAAACTGAAAATAGTCACATCAATCTTTCACCAGAAGATTTCAGTCGCTGAACAACACTTCTGTGCATATAACCCATTTGTAAAACAACAAAATCTTATGTGACTAAAGTAGTTTTAAAACAGAACATCACCTGTCTAAAAGAAATACTTCAGCCATGGTGTAATCCTTTCTTCAGCGTGCAAAAGTTACTCCAATATTGATTCATGATTTTTAAACGTTTTGATTTAGCATTTGTTTTTACCGCTGTGACTGTGATCTCATGCGCAAACAGCAGATCTGCATGAACGGCTGCAGATGCATAAATCTACATTTGTTTTTTTCTTCAAAGATTTATTTTGGGCCTTTTTGCCTTTATTAGATAGGACAGTATTGAGACAGAAAGCCAAGTTGGAGAGAGAGAGAGGGGTAGGGTAGGGAAATGTCCTTGAGCCAAGATTCAAACTCGGTGCGCCCTGACGGGCTACTGCACCATATGTACATTTGTTGACAGACAGTTTGGGCTACCTATTAGACTTATGGTTATTGTCAGCTTGACAAATTTTATTTGGATGGACATTTTTTTTTGTTTTATGCCTTACACAGAATATAAAAATACTAGGGCTGTCAAATGATTAAAAATAATTACGTAATTAATCACACTTTTTTTGTAATTAATCATGATTAATGATGAAACGTAATTAACGTAATATATCATGATTAATCACGAAACGCCATATTTAGTACAGAAATAAAAACACAGGCATGTAAGTGTGATTTGAATTTCAAAACAATAACGAACAAAAATGATTTCCATGTTGAATTCTAAGTGGACTACAAACACACTTTCTAAACTGCTGAACTGCAGTTAAAGTCTAAAGATTAAAAATGAAACACCCGAAATTGCATGAAACTGGAGGAAACGCAGGATAGCCTGGTGATGCCACATTAATTGTTTTATACTGAAACCTTCCTTCTCAAAGCTTGGTCTTGGTCTTATTCAAATTTCTTTGCACGTTAAACACATGCAGAGCCGGAGCAAGCTGAACTGGCGCTCAAGGCAAACGGCAATCACGCCACCCTCAACCTGAAAGTGACCAGTTTGCGGGGTGAGTGATGACCAGGGGGTTCGCTCACTATTCTGCTGCCCATGATGGCCACCTAGGTCACCTCTATGCACACGCCGTCCCTGAACACACTTCGGCCACAACAGGAAAAAAAAAAAAAAACTGCAACTGCGTTATTTGCTTTATTTTTTTCACACATTAAATATTTCAAATTAATCACTTGCGTTAATGCGCTAATTTTGACAGCCCTAAAAATACATATAAATATATATAGATAATTTACTTTAATCATTACTACTGGAATGTGAAGATACTTTCAACCAGCACAACAAAAAATGTTTCTGAAGACAATCACCTACTGCACCTTTAATTAAAGATCTTGTTCCATGAAGATATTTTGGTTATTTCCTCCCGTTATATATCAACACATTTTTTTTAAATATGGATTGCTAATTTCAGTTGGATAACTTTAAAGGAAATTTTCTAAACATTTAGATTTTTTTGAACGTTCAGATTAAAGATTTCTAAAATAGTTCTTTATTTCTCGGTGTTGTATTGGCCAATATGGTCCTATTCTAACAAACTATAAATATTAAAGCATATTAATTCAACTTTCAGACTATGTATATATCTCCATTTTTAAACAAATCTAGGGTCACATATTACCATTAGCATTTTTTTTTTTTGCATTTTTGAACTATACTAGAGCCAAACTTAAAACAACTACATAGTAGTAATTAATATATGAGAATTATTCTCTATTTATGAATGATTGGAATTCCTTTATCAAATGAAGACTAATTGTACTGTCAAATATTATGTTTATGAAGTAAAATAGGCACAAAAGGTATGACCGAGAAATTGATCTCACACAAAGAAATCACAGGGGAAAAAAGATGCAGCTGAACACGTGTTGACCAATGATCATGACATGCCTCCATTAGAGTTGCATATTGTTAGACCATATGGGGTTAATTGTCACAGTGGCACTTCAATATAGATCTTTTAACTAATAAATGAACAGATTAACTGATTTGCTTCTCGTCTTCCCTCTGCTTATTCAACAAAAAAAGAACAAAAATCACTTTTCAATCTGGAGATTTGATCAAAATATGTTCCCGCAGTGTTCTGCAGTTTCGCCTCTTCTGTTCTGGTTTGAAAAGCACTTTAGAACTTCAGTGGTATGAATGATAAATGCCATGTCTCTGTTTCTCTTAACTGCTCAATTTTAGTCAATCAGTCAGTCGGGCGTCTTTGTCTCCTGGATGTTGATCTCCCCTGTGGCAACTGAGTGTTTCACAATATGCCACAACAGACTCTTCATTTCATGCCTGTATTTCAAACAGCTCCTGCTCTCAGCCAATTACCGCCATAATCATTTCTGTGGCCAAATACAGTAAATTGTGCAAAAGAAAAAAAGACCCTCTCAGGTGGGCTAATGCATCATCTGGCTCATGTGTTTTGTAGTCTTAAACCATTATTGTTGATAGCTGTTTATTCAGTTGATTATTTAAATGCTTTTCTTTTCATCCATTATAAAGGTAACATACCTATAGTAAGCAAACTATAATAGTATAAGATTAGCTTTTTTGTTTGTTAGTAATATATATATATATATATATATATATATATATATATATATATATATATATATATATATATATATATATATATATATATATATATACTGTATTTATAAAACCTTCACACTTTTGAACTCCTGCTGTGTAGCTGATGATACAGCGGTGATCATCCTCTGCAGTGATGCTGGAAATCAAGAGACAAAAGCAACAGCTTTGTACAATCTGTGTCTTTTCCAGATCACTGGTTCAATTGGAGAAAAGCTTCCCCTGTCTATTATAAGCTCTGATAGGCTTTTCTCTTCCCTTATATAAAGAACATCACAGATATTTCTTCCTTCTTTTTGCTATAACCATTTTTGTCTGATCATATTTTGTCGGATCATTTATCTGCTGCTTGGTTTTACTACATTACAATCTTACTGATGCCATTTCAGAGGCCAACCAGGGTCTATGTGGACATTTGTAGAAAAAATTTAAAACGAGACCTTCTCCGACTGGGTTTGTCTATGAAAGCCTGTGAGAGACTGATTTTTATGTGCAAATTAAAAGGATGTGACATTTACAAGTGCTCTCTAGAGCCTTTCTTCAGTTCTATGACACATAAAAAGAAGCTTATACAATATTCAAAATAATTAAAGGAGTTCTGAAAGAGCCATCCTGCACTGTAATGTCAACGTGTCAACCAATGAAAGGGATTCATTCAAACTAGTCTTAAATCGATCGGTAGATCTGTATAGCCTTTCATGAATGTATATACTTTAAAACCAAACTGTCACAGCAGTCTACATTTCCTCATCTGTCCACATAGTGAATTTCAAAGCCTGTGAAAACATTCATATTGCTCAAATCATACTGATCAAATGCTTTCTACTGTTTTATTAGTTCTTTATAAGTACTAATTAAGGGTAGCATGGTGGCTCAGTGGTTAGCACTGTTGCCTTACAGCAAGAAGGTCGCTGTTTTCTTGTCCTGGTTGGGCCAGTTCGAAATTTCTGTGTAGAGTTTGCATGTTCTCTCTGCATGCACGTGGGTTTCCTCTGGGTGCTCCGGCTTCTTCACTGTCCAAAGACGTGTTACAGGTGAGCTGAATAAATTAAATTGGCCATAGTGTATGAATGTTAGTATGAGTGAATGAGAGTGTATGTGTGTTTCCTGTTACTGGCTTGCGGCTGGAAGATGCAATTGCTACATAAAACATATGCCAGAAATGTGTCGGTTCATTCCACTGTGGCGACCTCTTATAAATCAGGGACTAGGCCTAAGATAAATTAATGAATTTTGTAATTATTTTGTATTGATGGCAGTATACTTCCCTTTGAGTCACTCTAGGGCAGGGGTTTCACTCTAGGGCCAGTGAGCGTCTGACAAAAAAGTGCCCTTCTGGATCTTTCACTTTGAAGACACTACTGACTATGTTTACATGGACATCATTTATTTGCCGTAATAAGACAATATAATTAAGGTCTTACGTGAAGTGCTTTTAGAATTTTGCGTCACCAGGCTATTCAGGTTCACGCTATTCACGTCCAATTTTGGGTGTTTTATCCTTAATTTTTTTACTTTACTGCAGTTCGTTTCAAGTTTCACTTTCAGTCATGAACATATCATTCATGCTCCTTTGACAAACTGGGGTAATAGATGTGGGTCAAGCTGAAATTGGTCAAACTTGGGGGGCATGTGTCCCAAAAAGTTTGAAAATTCCTGGTCTAGGGATCCGTTCTTCGAATGTGGATTACTTGATTAGCTGGATTTGGTTATTGACGATTTGACATGATCCAGAATTGTTTCGTTCTTCAAAACTCATGCAGGAGTTGTTGTCATAGCAACAGTTCTGGTTGCTCAAACTTATGTAGTTTGCACTCCAAAATAAAAGTACAAAAGACTGTCAAGGGATGTTTCTTACCAAGAGGTTCAAAGAGAACATTTATTAATATTGACTTTTTATATCAAAAACGTGTACTATTTTATGGTACCAGCTTTAGTACAATTTGTGTATAGACATGCACAATGTAAGTTTTTTTGTTTAAGGCATAATAATTTATGCAGTGATGCACTTTTTGAAAGGTAATATGCCAGTGATTTAATGCAATGAAAAGGTCGCAGACACCTTTACTGATATCAAAATGCTTTTTTGATGCTAAATTATTTTAAACAGACAGTTATTCCTTACGCTGATCAAAAAACTTGAAAAGGCCTAGGCTATATAATAAAGAAAATCTGTTCTAAATTTAAAATTAAATAAATTGCTTAATACTCTTGGCACATGAACGTGTAAAGCCTGCTGCCCACAACAATGGTGGAAAGTTATTGCGTATCATATTTTACAAACCGTTTACCCACCAATCATCCCTCACTGACAAAGGTCCAGAATTTTTCCTATACATGAGCTCATTTGTCTATTTTGAAAATAATTCATTTAAAAGGCTAAGACCAAGCGGAATCCTCTGTTAGCTGTCGCTTTCGGTGTGACTTCAGCTAATCAGTTTTGGCCAATGCTAACAAATATTTTTCCAGCTGTGCTATTGTTTTTTAACAAAGAAAACATTTTACAAGTAACTTTTATTCTAAATCTTGGACCTATTCTTGAAACAAAAAATTACCATAAAGGTGTGAAAAAGGTCACCAAAAGCGGCCCATTTTAAATCGAATTTTAATACTATGTTTAAATGGATAACATTTTTTTTTTTTACGAGAGAGGCTAGAAAATTGTGATTATTATTATTATTATTATTATTATTATTATGTTTTAATTCTTTTTTATTAAAATGGACAAATTCTGACTGAAGCAAATTGAATGATTTTTTTTATGAATATAAAGGAAAAATAAATTTGTATTTTAAAAAAAGGTATTATTTCACATTTATTGTAAATCTTTAGGAAATATTTTTGGCACATCAAAAAGTGTGGTTATGATGACCATCCGACAAGCTAATTCAGCTAAAAATAGTGCTTAAAGTGTCACTAAAATCCAGTTTTTACATATCATAATTATTTACATATCAAAAAGGTCCACTTTTTGAAAAAAAAAAGAACCACCCCTTTCACCAGACTATACAGGCCTGTACTAGTTAGTTTGTAACTAAATTTGTTCTTACTTCAGTTGCACCACATGTTCTTAAGACAAACGGTAATTAGTGGGTTGTAAGCTCTCTCATGCCATGCATTGAAGAACATAATATCCAGTATGAAGCATTTAAATAATTAAACAGCCTCAAAATTCTGCTACTAATGCATTTATATTTATATCTATATGTTTTATGGAAATTAAATGACAAATTACACTAACACTAGATAGCTAACACTAGGTTGCACTAACATAGGTAGGCTGTTATTAGTGACTATTAGTGAAGAAATTCTTGTTAGAACTGATGGAATTAACACAAAACAACTCTCTCCTGGCCAGAGTTTCTGGAATCTACCACTGGCTCAGATATATGTCTCTTGCTAAACATGACTTGATTTGTTTTAAAATGGCTTATCTTTAGTTTAATTAAAATATTATTTGTTTCTATGGCACTCTATTATTTCTTTCAGTTTATCTGTTCAAAAAATTGTTAATCTATTCATCACTTCAAAAATGACTGTTAGTTTCAGTGCAAATAACTTAACCTGCTGGCAGAAACTATTTGGTCTATCTCTAGCCTTCAGTGCCTGGTTGGAGCGGTCAATTTGATAAATAATGTCCATCCAATAACAACTTAATTGGAGTATGTAAGAGAGAGAATTATGAGTCTGCTACTGTCAAAATTTGATTGATGAAAGGGGTGGGCTTCCAGCCTTCTGGTTTTAGCCCCACCCCCCTTTTTTTTTTAAATATAGACTTTATATTTACAGTAATTAGATTTAAAAGAGGCTTACTTTTGCTTTTGGACCCTTGACAAGTGGGAGACACATTTGCAAACTGCAAAGGGGTGGGCTTCCGGACTTCTGGTTTTAGCCCCGCTCCTTTTTAATATAGATTTTATTTTTCCAGTGATTAGATCTAAAAGAGGCTTACTTTTACTTTTGGACCCTTAACAAGTGGGAGGCACATATGCAAACTGTTGTAATTCTTAAACCATTCACCTTATTTGTGATGTACCTGTGATGTATTTTGAATACCCTCAAATTTAAGCTGACAGTCTGCAGTTAAAGCACATCTTATTCATTTCATTTCAAATTGATTGTGTTAGTGTATAGAGCCAATAATGTTAGACTTATGTCCATGCCCAAATTTTTATGTGCCTAACTGTATGTGATCAGTCTCAAGAACTATTTTTTTTTCAGCTGATAAAATGGCAAAACACAGACAACCAAACAGAATCCACTGGCTTGTTTATTTAAAGCTGCAGATCACACTGAGGAGCTCATTGTTACTGTAATGTTACTCAATGTTACCATTGCTATTACTATATCTGGAAAACAATTGTTAATATCATTGGAATGAATGGTAAGCATTAACCAAGTTGAGATCGTTACAAATTCAACAGCAAAAATGATATAATTCTAAACAGTGATAAATTCTTCCAACTACTCCTCTCATTTTTAAAGGATCTCTTTTATCCAATAGCATCTATTTTCCCTTGTCTAAGGGAAAAGTAAGGCAGCAGCAGATCAAATACATCCATTTTCATTACTTTGAAACTGCGGCACATTGGCTTAGCATAAACAGATCATTATTGTTTTCTGGTCTGGATGCAAATAAGGTTATCATTATAGTTTTTGGTCTGAGCGGGCCTTAATATTGAATATGAGCACTAGTTTCTTGACCGAGGTTGGGTGTAGAAGCAATAAACACATTTCTCTTTGACAATAGCTGGCTTTTTTGAAGAAATATTGCATGGAGCTTTTACTTTTCACTATGCAGATATTTTTCCCAACAGACTAATTGCAATAACTGTGAGATGGAATTTGCTATATGGGTTATTCAGACCGCATCATCACCCTGAAATAGTAAAAATAAAATGAAATATTTGCCCTTTCAGACATTTTCTTTTTTCACTGTGTGCTGTTTTAGTGAGACACAATGGATCATTTTGGAAATAATACAGCCATAGTAAAGATACACAGCTGCAACACGAGCTGAAATAAAAGATGTTTCATTTTTATCTGACAGTGCTAATTCTGAATCGCCACCATGCTTTTCTTTGCAGTCCATTTGTCCTTTCTGTGGTATTTTCTGTTGCTTCTGCAACATTGATGCTGTGCAATTGGATTATTTACACTCATACACCCCAAAACAAACTGTGACTCCATAATTCTTCATATCATAGCTAATTCTCAATTCTCTTTGTACTAGTGCAGGTACCATAACCCTTTTGACAAAGTGCCATCCTGTCATTTACGCAGAGTTGTTTGGAGAACAAAAAGCAACAACAACAACAAAAAAAGAGAATAAAGTGCTTTAGTGTTGCGGTGAGTACTGCGGCACTGCCCAGCTGATCTACACAGTCTTACCCACAGGTCACTCAACCATTAACTTGCACAACCCATTGCAGCACAGATCAGCTTTTGTCAGATTGGTTCGGTGGCTAAGAGACGTGAGAAATATTCTATATGTAGGCCTATCTTCAGATCTAGAGAAAAAAAGAGCTACGTCTTGCCACAATCTTCATCGTTTACTTTCTGAAGTAAAGCAACAAAACCTGTCACAGGGGCAGCACCTTTTCAAAAGGTACACATTTATACTGAAAGGGTCCATACATTCAGGGTACATATTATGCCCTATTTTTACTGAGCGATACAATGCATATTTATGTCTGGTTTCATTGTCGAAGTTATCAAAATAGTGAACTGTACTATAGCTGTCATTGTTCGGGTTGGGGAAGGATGAGGACTCAATTGCAGGGACAAAAACATGGGTTTAGTAATTATAATATAAAACAAAAAGCAACAAAAACTACCCAGAGGAGGAAATCATTAACTAAACAAATAAACAAACTGGGCTGGCAGGAAAGAGAAGGGCTGGACATGACTAGACAAGGCAATAAATGATGACGAAATGGCACAGGGCAGCAAACATGAGGAGACTGTGAGCTGAAAGAATGAACAAGCAAACAGGTGAACATAATGAACTAATAATGGGTTAACAAGGAGGGTGGAACTAGAAAATAGACAAAAGAGCGCACAAAGAAACAACACAAAGCATGTGCTCGCGTAAAACAGGACTAGAACACGCAGCCAATGAGAAAACTCATTAACTGCGTGTTCACATGAAACACAACACTAAAGCACGCGGCTACAATGTAAACACAGAGCCAAGTGCTTTGACACAACACCAAGACGAAACAGTTGAATGAAAAACTTACAGTACAGTGCACTCGCTTATGCAACGTGTTCCAATTCCAGCACCAACCAAAACCAAAACCAACTAGACTGAGGCACTGAAAATAAAACAGCATGCCACTGACAAAACAAACATGAGAGCAAGAGAGTACGTGTAACAGAGGCCAGCTAGTGAAGTGTTGTGCAGGTAAACCTCACTCCTCTGACTTCTAAAGGTGCTCTAGCGACAGATGCTAGAGACCATGGTCTTTAGCCTCCTTGTTAGGGCAAATGACTCCCATGCGGAAAGTTGCCAGTCCCAGCTCAGAGTGGGTTGGGTGGTGTAGACCGATGGGGTGACACACGCACAAACCAAGCCTCCTCGGGGGCGCGCACATGCTCGCTACAAAGACAAACGCGTAGCTCACTCAAGACCACTCATTCACAACAACAACAAAAGACAGAAAAACTCAAGCTGAGCATGACATACAAGTCAAGACAGGAGTAGTGTCTGGACCAGGGGTGGGCAAACTCGGTCCTGGAGGGCCGGTGTCCTGCATAGTTTAGCTGCAACACTAATCAAACACACCTGAACATGCTAATCAGAGTCTTCAAGATCTCTAGAAATCTATAAGCAGGTGTGTGTGATTAGAGCTGGAGCTAAACTGTGCAGGACACCGGCCCTCCAGGACCGAGTTTGCCCACCCCTGGTCTGGACTCTGCCATCAAAAAAAGAATTAACAAGACCAGAGTCGCTGAATCCTGACAATAGCACTATTTTGGCACCCTTTTCAAAGGGTATCTAGCACAACAGTATTGTACCAAAAGGGTGGAACTAGACTCAATTTACATGTAAATGACAAAGATACTATTACAATGATGGTGTACAGCAATGAACCATAATCAAACAAAATTTGTCTTTTCAAACAGCCACATGCCAAGAAGCAAGAACATAATCTGCTTTATGTCCTCTATTTTTGTTTACAAGGCCATTTTTGATATTTGGATCATGGCTGTTACCTCTCTGAATTTACATTGGATTGCTACTTGTCTATTTTTGAAATAATGAACTTTAGAATGCACAAGACATGATGTGAATAGTCAATATGACTTCAAAAATGAAAACTGTTATTATTTTGGAATTATTCCATTCCATTCCTCTAAGACCTATGATTGTTTTTGATGCACAAATCTAGCTATTTTAGATAAAAGTGATGACTTTCTCAAAAATGAGAACTTAGTTCAGGAAAACCGTCTCAAGTAGAAGTCTTTATTGAGACGTGTTGGGTGTTCTGCAGTCTTCAAAAAGTCTTACAGGTCTAATTGAGTCTGCAAGTCTAACACAATTCTAAAACAAGTCTAAATCAGACAGAGTCGTCCAGTCTATTACAGTATATGTTTAGGACGGGGCAGAGTTTGGGAACTGGGAAGCATCCATACACACTTATTCACACACATACACTACGGACAATTTTAGCGTACCCAATTCACCTATAGTGCATGTCTTTGGATTTGTCGAGGAAACCGGACCACCCGGAGGAAACCCATGCGATCATGGGAAGAACATGTAGACAACACAGAAATGCCGACTGACCCAGCTGAGGCTCGAATCAGTGACCTTCCTGCTTTGAGGCTACCCACTGTACAACTGTAATGCCTGGAACAAGATTATATAAAATTTTATTTAAAAAAAAAGCAACATTTCAGGTTGTTCAAGGTCCACAAAAATGGCTATTAAAATATAATAGGCTAAAAGTCTTGTTGAGGAAAAAACACAAAGAAATTACTATTGAAATACCACACGTTGAAAGTCATGTTGCGGAATAAAAAAGTGTAAAGTTTGTGATTTTATACACAAATTAATAGATCCAATTTCAAGACTATTAAATATACTACTGTGAGACTGGGTTGGTTGAGTCAGTTTGTACCCATGTGGCAGTGCTGCCACTGATTAAGCTTTAGCTGCTGCTAGCTTTAGCATGTCTCGTGTGTTTTGTGGAAGTGGAAGATTGGATGTTATCTGTGACACACGCAGTGTTTGAGGTGTGTTTGAGGCTGAGTGGTGTGAGGCTGACCATGCTGGATCATGTTCATCCTTGTTGCTTATCTGACTGGAACACTCAGACATAAGAGGTAAAATCAGAGAGGGCTAACTGACCTTATTGCACTCAATGAGGGGAGGCACGTGTAGCGATGACTAATGGCCCAAATCTAGGCTAGACCTAGCACGGGCATGAGTTTAACAATGTATGACTGAAAACAAATTAGAACTCTGGGAATGACTACACCACTTCACTGATTATAGCAATCCTTGAGCATTTATAAAGGAGCAATGTGGACAGTGACTAATAGCGGGGGAAAACACGGTAAACAGGTATTAGTTGTGAAGAAATGCATACTGTAAAATCTCATCTGTTGTGTAAGATCTGCATGCTCATGTAATATCCGCTTCTTATATCCTGAGTTAACCTCAAGTCAGATTTAGCCATCAAAGTGTTTTTGTTTTGTTTCCATGGCAACAGAGGCTGACAAGTTCACTATTGTATGCAACAGTCGTGCAGAGAACCATGCAAGGACAACAATTCGTGCTGTTTGAATCGCTGGGTATGAAACTTCAGCTTTTTTATTTAAAATAATGATCACAATCTGTGTCTCAAGGATTTTTGTCTGTCATATTATGTTCAGTTAAGTGTCTGTCTTGTATGAACAGAACATTCTCTGCTGTAGTGGTAAATTAATACTTAGCTATTGTAAGAGAGGGACCAATTGGCGAAACAACAATTGTTAATCAGCCACATGCCAAGCTAAAATTTTAATTGGGACAGAGGCAATATTTATACTGTTATTCCTAAGAGCAAATGAACATGAACACATTCACCATTAGAGCTGTTGACTCAAATGTTCAAGTAGTCTTTCAGTAGATGACACCCGGTGTGAAAACAACTCTAGAATCTCAAGTTAGAACACACAGATTTTTTGATGAGACATCTTAACACATCAAGTACATTTTTTATAAGTTATCAGTTTGGCTTTATTACATCACTTATTACAGGATTGCTTTGTTAATTTCAAAGTATCTCCCCTGCAGGCACAGCACATCAACATGATGTCATATTGTTGTACCCCTATGTACTCCAACGTCATGGGGATGTTGGATTTTGTTCTGAAATAAATATCGGGTTGAGGTCAGAACCCAACATCAGGCTGACGTCAGTGTCTAATGTCCAACCTAAAATCAACTAAAAATCAACGTCTAATCATGTTACAGCTTGATTTTGTGTGGACATTACCACTATGACATCTATCAGACGTTGGATTTTGGTCACTTTCTAACACAACCTAAATTATTAATGTAATTTGTCATTAATAATGTCATTATCGGATGTCAAAATAACGTTGTCCTTAGACGCTGGCTAGACATTGAATTTTGGTCACCCGACGTCATGATCTAAATCTTACCTAATATTAATGTGTTATGATGTTGTGTGCCTGCTGGGTCTTATTGGTGGTTGTTTTTTTAAGTCTGCATTAATGACAGCTTTTGAAATCATCAAACATCTGTCAAATTAATGTAATAATTATGTGTGTTTTTATTGTGGGCAGCTCTGGAGGGTTTTAGTATATCAGCATGATTTCTAAAGATGAAATGCTGACTCCACCAGGGTTTGTTGTGACTAGACTGTGCTTCAGGGTTTGTTTCTCAAACTGCGATCTAACAGTGCTTCAAGTGATAGTTCACCCAAAAGTGTAAATTTGCTATTAATTTACTCACCCCCCTGCCAGACTTTTTCTTCTGCAAGACAGATTATTTTTTGCTGAAACTGTGGTCCTTGGTGATTTGTCTAATGCAAGTTAACAGGAGCAACACTTTGAGACTTAAAGGAACACTCCGCTTTTTTGCAAATAAGCTTATTTCATAAGTCAACTAGAGTTAAACAGTTGAGTTTTACAATTCTTGAATCCATGCAGCTGATCTCTGTGTCTGGCTGGAGCACATTTGGCTTAGCTTAGCATAAATCATTGAATCGGATTACATCATTAGCATCTTGCTGCTGTACCATGGCTGAATAAAACTCTAGGTGACTTGTGAAATTAACCCATTTGCAAAAAAATAAGAGTTTCTTTAAAATAAATAAATGAATAAATAAAAAGGTAAAACAAAAACAATTTTTGTGTTTTGGTTTTATGGTATAAGTTTTATGTAAATCGATAATCGTAATTATAACAATTAATGTCAAATCTATATTTCCTTTTTTTTTTTTTTACTGTCAGAATGACAAACATTTTAACCAGATCAAAAATTTGAGGTGCAATAATTATAGTGCTAAATATTAATAATAAGACTTGTATTGCTCTCAAGGACACGGGGCCTCCACAAATGACTGTCCAGGGGCCTCATGTACGAAGACTTGCGTTGAAACATACTAAAACATTGCATACACACAAAACTGTAAATGTGCGTAACCAGTAAAAAATCAGATGTATGAAACACTGCGTACGCAGAATCACACGCATATTGTCTTTGTACATCCGAATGAACATGAAACTGAGCGCAACATGCACGAGCGCAAAACCCCTCCCTGCCTTCTCCCCCGTATGAATATGCTAATGACTCTACTTTGGCAAAACCCAACGAAAAAGCAACGGCAAAAGCAAGCAAAAAGAGAAACTTTGAACAGAATGTGAATTGGAGGTGCTGCTTTCGGAGGTAGACCGGAGAAAAACTGTGTTATTTGCAAGTTTTGTCCTCCAGATTTAATTACAAAAGAAAAAAATAGCTGATGCGGTTAACACAGTTGGGTTTGAACATCGCACTGAGTGGATTTAAAAAGAAATAGTGAGATATATAGGTGTAAAATTTTGTAGTGTCATTATCAGGTGAGTGGCGTAACGCATGGTAGCATGTTTTGACACGTTCGAGCATGAACTTGGTTCGAATTCAGTGTCTGATGAACTCATTCTTATTTTTTTCCCCCCGCTACATATCAGATTTTGCCTACTCCTCATCATGAGGAAGACAAGTAGGAATCATTAATTAATAAGTCTGTGCATCATATATTTATTGAATGGAAATGTTTCTTATTCATGTATGCAAATACATCTTCAAGTGGCGCCTTTATAGCAATGTGTGTGCAGTAGATCGCTCCGATTAGATTGGGCAAATCGGCGACTGCTGCAAATTGTGCTTTATGTATGGCTGGTCAACTGCATGGTATGGAAACCTTATATAGCTGCTAGACATGTGGATAAACCCGTCTCATACAGCTGCCTATGCACGGCTCAGACACATTGTAGTGTGCAATTTAACTACCTCTAGGAGTCGCCAATGGAAATAAAACAGACACACACAAGAAATGCACGTACGCCAGGCATGAAGTTGGCGTGTACCAGCGCACATTCCCACGTTCATTTCATCGTTAGTAAATCCAAACGTGAGCATGAAACCTGGTGTACGCTAGGTTTTTGTGTGTATGCAGCGTTGATACATGGGGCCCCAGATGACTGGTTTCCTGAAGGTCCTCCCCTAATGAGCTCTTATTGGTTAGCTAAACTAGCATGATGTGATTCACAAATCAGCTGCACGTTGATAATGTAGCCGTTTTTATGTACTTATTATTTTTTTGGTTTTGTTCTTCATTTTGTTTATCAAATGTGAATATTATGTAAAAGAACTGTTCTCCTTTACTCTGTTCTAAATTGTATTATATAGTTTCTTCATATTATTAATAAAAAGGGATAGCATAAACCACGGCGAATGAAGTTCTGCACAAGACTTTTGGCCAGCGGAGAAATTAAAATGGTCGTGCCCAACTGAGTCTGGTTCTCTCAAGGTTTTTTTTCTTCACTCCCATCAGGTGAAGTTTTTTTTCCCTCTCCGCTGTCGCCACTGCCTCGCATGGTTCAGGATTGGTAGAGCTACGCATCGATGAATTTGCTCTTCAGTGTTTGAACTCTCAGTAATGATTAAATCACACTGAACTGAGCTAAACTGAACTTAAACACTAAAACCTGAACCACACTGTTACAGTTACTGAACCACACTGTTCCAGTTACTATGACCATTTATGTGAAGCTGCTTTGACACAATCTACATTGTAAAAGCGCTATACAAATAAAGCTGAATTGAATTGAATTGAAAAGTTGCATGCGCTCTTTTGTTGTGTAAATAATGTTGTCAATGTTGCGATATCTGTTTGAAACTGAATCAGACAAAAAAATGAAGAGGACGTACCTGAACCCATGTTAGCATGACTCTTGCTGGACATTTCAGAATGGTATGTTTTTGTTCTTTTGTAAGAGTAGGATTGAGGTCAAGCCAGCCGCACTTCAAACACAATTAAGCCAGCTGTCTTATTCGATATTATATTGACTTATTCCTGATGGAATACCTGCCAAAATGACAGCTACCTCTTTATTTACTGAACCCAGAGGGTTTATAACAATAAAGCTGTAGAAACTGCCATAAAGAATGCAGTATTGCTGACTTTGTCACTATATTTAGCAACTTTTCAGACCCCCCTAGCCATGCCTTTTGTAAAAAGCGACTAGCGACAAATTTTTGGTGTTACTGAAGATTTTTATAGACTCTCATGTGTGCTTACTGTACTATTCCTACTCTTCTCAACGAGCTGTGAGTGATGCCATCTGTCCCTCCCCTGCCTCAAAGCACTCACAGGTGGCCCAGTCCTCATACACCAGTCTTTCCACCTGCAGCCTGAGCAGATCACCCCTCTTCGTACCAACTGCAAATGATTAGGCACCTCAAGTGTGAGGTATATCCCTTGTACAGTCAAACCGATCTGCTTCTCTTTTGTTTTAAATTTAACAATTTCATTTGACCATTTAATCTTTTCTTGTTAACAATCACATATATTTTAATGATGGTTTCTGAACTTCGTCGTTTATTACATCTGAGAGATTACTGCAAATTTACTACACATCATTAAAGCATAGTGCAAATATAAATACCTCTTTGATGGCATCTGATGAAACAGCTGGACGTGATGACATCATACAGAAACGTCAGTAATATGCAAATTGACGTATGACATAATCTTGCAGCATTTAGCAACTTTACGGGCAGAGCTTAGAGCCTTTTCATTGAAAATAGTTGAAAACACTGAAAAAAAATGTGTTTGGAGTAAGTCGTTCCCAAAAAGAATCATCATTCTGTATAGATTGATGATTGGCTCCTTAACCAGAAGGCGGGGCTTATTTCTCTAGATCGGCTATTGACCTTATCATGCAACGTGGAAGTGCGATTGTTTTAGAACTTCCTATGGGAGAAATGACTAGAAATATTTAATGGTAGAAAATGGTCAAACTACTTGCTCTACAAACAACTGTGTTCCTCACTATAAATACAAAATAGAATAATCTAATAAGAAAAGATCAGTTTGTAACATGAAGCTTTTTAACGAGCTGTTTCTAAAGTCTGAAAATCAATGGAAGTTAATAAGACTGGAAGTCTTGAGTCAAACATATTCCAAAGGGTGCGCCCGCTCGTTCATGAAGAATAAGATTAATATTGGTTACTTTTATACCCCTTTCAAAATTAGAGGAGTTATGTCTCGTGTATTCTATAGTATTTGTTAGCATTTGGGATTTTTTTCTTTTTTGTAAACTTTGAAAAGTTTGCTTCATGTTAAGATGAAAACCATACTGATGACTGTAGTAATGGCTCTTGAAAAATCACATGAATAAATTTTAAATATGTTAAAATAGAAATCATTACTTTTAAATTGTAATAATGTTTCAGTATTACTGTTTTACTGCATTTTGCAAGCTGTATAGATCCGCTTTTTAAAATTACATATGTTTGCCAATGAGATTGAAAACATTCTAACATATGGCAAGGAAAGCACACTCTGTGCTTGTCATTAAAATTCATTTTGGGAACAGATGCATCTTGTGAGTCAATTCTTTTTTTTAATGCATCTAAAGTCATAAAATCTGAGCGACCGATTTAAATCATTTTAATGATCATTCACTGAAACACAACTTTTGCTGTTATGTTCAACCGATCAGTCAAAACTTCTTATGTGATTAAGCATCTGTGGAGAACATAATAAAATTTCTGTGACTTACTGTTGGGCAAGAAATACTAAACAGAGCAAATTAGTGTGGAAGTGCAATTCCATAAACGCACTGAGGGAAATGCAAAGTTCTGCGGGCGATTTTTTACTGACAATCATTGAACTAAAGAACAGAGATGCAGCAGCTCATTAATATAATGACCAACACGATCTACCAAGAACAGAGCAATTAGTGTAGAATCGCAAACAAGCCATTGATAAGCTTATGATCATTTGTACTCTACAACAATGTGTAATATACTTACCAGACGCAAATTGGTTGGACAATAATGGTGCAAATATCACTGACCACTCTCCTATCCCTTACATAAATGTTGCCTCTGAAAGGAAAATTCATACATATTCATATCCAATATGGTTAGTCACAAAAATAACTGTCTGTGCCTTTTCATAATGTAACCACAGGGGAGAGACACAGACAACTGAGGTTTGGATCCACATGCAGGTTTATTCAAAGTCAGGCAAGCAAAGGTCAATACATTTGCAAACAGATATTTAAAGGAAGTCCAGAATCGTTGTCAAAGGATCAGGCGAGAGGTCAGAAGGCAGGCGGCAGACAGGGACAACTTGGAAGCAAGCCTAAGGTAAACACACAGGAAAACAAGACTAAAGAAACGCGTTGAAATGTCACCTACAGATAAACAAGACTCGGCCATGTGAATGAGTGAGTGTGTTGCTTAAATAGTGTGTGCAATCAGTCTCTGACAATCCTCAGGTGGTGCGAGTGTAATCAGTCTAGATGAGGAAGTATGTGTGAGCGGAGTGCATGTATGAAAATGTAGTCCAGAAATGGCGGATTTGTAGTCCATGGTTATGGTGAATTAAGTCCAGCGATCTTATGAAATACGATCGCTGGTAATCGTGACACATAACAAGTCAAAAGAGTGTTTGTGCTGACATAATTACAAACGAAATATAGAATCTGTGATTTGTTAATTATCTTTAACCTGATTAACAAAAGTAAGAAAATTGCCAGTGTTTTCACTGAAACAATCAGAAATAAAATATGCACATGGTTATGCAGGGTTTGCTCTTAATTTATTTTTTCATTTAATACATCATCTAAGTTTACTTTGAAGTGTGAAGATTGAAAATTTGAAATGGACGTTCCACTGGTTTGTGTGCATGAAAGACTTGTACATGAGTGACACTGTCACACACTAACCACAGCCAGATCACTCTGCAGTCCAAGACTGGTTACTCACTGAAGCTAAGCAGAAATGAGCCTGGTCAGTATCTGGATGGGAGACTGCATGGGAAAACTAGGTTGCTGTTGGAAGTGGTGTTCCTGAGGCCAGCAGGGGGCTCTCATCTGTGGTCTTTGTGAGTCCTAATGCCCCAGTATAGTGAAGGGGACACAATACTGTCAGTGAGCGCTGTCTTTCGGATGAGATGCCAATGAGGACCTGACTCTCTGTGGTCATTAAAAATCCCATGGCACTTCTTTTAAACAGCAGAGGTGTAATCCCAGTGTCCTGGCCAAATACCCTCCATCAGCCCTTACCCATCATGGCCTCCCAATCATCATCATCCACCGAATTAGCTTTATCACTGTCTCTCAACTCCCCATACAGCTGGTGAGTGCTGCACGCACTGGCGCCGTTGTCCAGTGGCTGCCATCACATCATCCAAGTGGATGCTGCACATTGTTGGTGGAGTGGCGAGACCCCCCTCATGATTGTGAAGCACTTTCGGTGTATGGCCACACACAACAAATGTGCTATATAAATAAACATTACTAGAGAGACATGTTTTAGCACCATTACACATTTTAGTCAGTGTATGCCTTTAAAAATGATATGGAGAAAGACCAGTCACCTGACGAGCAGGAAACAATATACAGAGAGCAGAGGGCTACTAACAGCTTTCAAACTTCTTTTGTTTGCACTTATCTTACCAGAATATTCTTGCAAGTTTGTGTATTGTAACTGTTTTGGATTGTATATACACTGGTGGACTATCACTTTGGGACTTTCTATCATATCATGATTGATTTTAGTATATGGTGCACTGAACTGTATGTTTTCAACAGACAGAGTTTCTTGTTTTATTGTGTTGTTATAAAGCCCAGTGACTGTTTGTGAAAACCCCTTTCCTACCACAGTTTTTTTTGTAATTCTTTTAAGACTACAAACCTCTCACACAACTAAAATCTGACCTATTTTATAGTTTGTTTTGGTGCCTAACTGCTCCTCATCCTAAAGAAACTGGCAGGAATGGCATTGTGAAAACAGTAGCCGCGTTTCCACTATCGGGGCCCGCCGAATACCTTTGGCCAAAGAGGGCCAGCTGGAGCTTCGAGGCGAAGTTAAAGGAGAGGCGGACACAAATTTTCTGATCACACACGAGTACATGCACCAAAAAAATAAATAAAAAAGGGAAAGAAAACATCTAGCCTTATAGGCTGGGGTCTTTTTGCGTATAAACGCCCTTATGTTTCCCTTTTAAATGTAAGGCTGTTGCATAAAATAATAAAGTTTTTATTTATAAGTGACATTCTTTGCTGCGTCCTCGTTGATGTTTCAATTACGCATAATCTTTACATCATATTAAAGACACAGCAGACAGTTAAGGTTTTCGAGAGTTTTTGTCAAGTTTAAAAGGTGTGTTTGTGTGTGTTTAGATGCCTGTATGTGAATGTAAGACCGAGCAAAAGATCGATTGCTGGACAGCTCTGTTGATGCCGCAAGTGGCTTTTTTCTTTTTTTCTTTATTTTTTGAGATAAAACACAATATTAATACAACAGAAAGACATAAAACTTAAAAAATTTCGTGTCCACTTTTGTACGCTCAAAACAATAGTGTCATATCTAAATAAAATAGCCTAAGCTATATTGAAATAATTTAAAGAATTACAAATATCAGATATAATAAAACCACATTAAATAAATATAAACCAATATAAAATAAACAAAAGCTAGATATAACAATGTAGGTATATACAATACATAAATCAAACCATTTTAAAGCCATATTAAACTTTCATCTTACAAAGGCTTCACTGAAAAAAAAAGATTTTAGATATTTTCTAAAAACAACAAAACACCGGAAAAGGTTTAACATATTTGGATGCGACGAAATTAACCAAATCGTACAAACAGAGCATTTTTTGTGTGAGTGAAAGCAGAAACTAGGCGACCTTTTTTCTGTCCTGTGCAACGCCTCTTTACAAACGCAATGGGGAAAACTGCAAATACAAAATGTGTTCTGTGTTCTCAAACAAGTGTTTATGTTTTTATATGACGTGCTAAAATTTAAAAATTAAATTTTAAATAAATAAAAAACTTTATTCGTGAAAAAAAGCTCTGGCTCGCACTGGCCCGACAGTGGAAATGCGGCTAGTGAGTCCAGATGTATAATGACTGAATTGATAAGTATTTATACTGAAACACTTTTATTGGTGTACATTATTGAGCAGGCACAGTGTGTGCTTAGTGAGGGTTACCTGGATGGTAGATGGTTCTGCCTATACATAGCCAGCACTACAGGCTGAATTATACTTCTGGGTTCTGTTTGTGTTGCTCTGAAAATAACTCTTCTGAAAATACTAGTTGGCAGTGGGGTTTATGTTTCTATGTTCCTCTGTGTTTAGTTGCTTTACAGGTGTTTTGAGTTGAGACACCAGAATGACATACTAACTTACTGTATAAATAGCTCTAACTTACCCATTTAAAGGTGCTGTATGTAAGTTTTTGAAGCTTCTAAAGCATAAAAATTCTATAATATGTTTGCAGATATTTAAGAAAAATCCCAAGTAAACATATTTGTTTATTTGAAAAATAATGCTAAAGTCAGATATTCTGCCTTGAAAATGCCTGTTACTTGCCACAACGCTGTCTTTGTTTTGTTTTTTAACCTGCCCAATGCCAGCTTAGCCAGTTATATTTCAGCAACTGCTGGTTGCCTTGGTGGAAAAATGCATATTTCAATTATTCATTCAGAAAGGGTCTCAAAGCATGCATGCAAATGGGACTTCCTGGTGGGCAGTAGCAGCCTGCAAAATGAGATGCAGATTCAGAGTTCCACATGAGGTTATTAGTTAGCTAGTAATATAAATATTACAAATGTAAACATTAGGTGAGCAGGTTACATTGTAACTGTGTGTCCTAACAACATGCTACTCGAGGAGTTTTGCAGCAATAAGCAATTTGGCTGTTTGCATCATACGAGACATGACTAAAGTTTAAATACAGCCATTCAGAAGCACAAAATATTCACTCACTCACAAAATGGTTGGGTTTAGAACCTAATTAGTACATGTTAAACCTCTACATTATTAAATGTAGATGCTGAATCACTGACATGTGTTGGTTTGCACCGAGTTACAGAGCTAGAGTTTAATTTTAAACGGTTTATTTTATTTTCAAGATCTGAGGTGAGCTATCTGCTGCTGCTTTCAGTAATATGACAATAAATGTCATGTAAAAGGGCACTCAAATGCACATTATTAGTATTTAACATGAATAAAGCAGGTGAGGTTTACCTGAGGTGATCAAAGTTTATCCTGTTGTTCAGCTGCAAGAAATAGAAGCCATTTTTAATATACAAATTCGAGGTTATTGTTAGAACAAAAAGTTATTTTAATATGGAAAATATTCCTTCGATCATGTTCTGTTGCTTTTATTTAGAACACGGTTTAGGCTTAATCATCAGACTCGCTCTTTGGTCCTCAATCTGGCAACCTGGCTTGCATTTGTTTTGATCCAGTAATGCAATACCTAGTTTTAACATTGGGTGTCAAACTTACATACAGTACTGCACCTTTAAGGAAGATGTGGGAGCTTGCATACATGCAACAACTTCAATCATAAAGTCAACACAAATCAAAAGTATCCATTTGGAACTCTCCACAGGACTCAACACTTGTTAAGGGGGTCGCACACTGAATGCGCTGTGCTACGCATTTAAGAGATGGAAGCACTTTTAGATGCACATTTGAAACCAATATAATGGTATTTAATATGAAACTATGCAGATGGGGCATGGCAGAAATCTGAACAGCATCCTGATTCCTTGCTGAGTACTACCGAAAGCCACTGACTCGCAGTGCTGGTGTGTGTATCCTGATCTTTACAATTTTAAAATGCATCTCACGGCTGGTATAACTTCCCCTTAAACACTCGCTCCACCGGCCCGACACCTCTTAGCCCTCCCACACTGCTATCAAGCTGACCAATCACAGCTCTTGTGATGTGCTTCACCACCACATGTAATTACATTTTTAGAGAGTTCCATGTCAGGGTTTGCATCAGGCTACAGTGAAGGGTATGCAGCTGTGTAAAGGTGATACTGCACCTGCTGCACACATTAAATGCAGAAACTGGCCTTAAGGGGCCAACGTTTTTGGCAGTGAGCAAACTCTCAATGGCCCTAGACTCGCAGCCCACTGGGGCCCCTCAGAGTAGCCCTAAGTGGGCCTATTAAGGACCAGCACAGGCTTGTTTGCAGGGTTGTTCCTCATGAAGTAAGCTGTACATCAGTTCTGTGCAGTGATATTACTTTTTTTTGGACCAGAGCACATCTCAAGTTGTCAAAAAGGCAGTGGAAGTGTGTGCCGAGCTCAGAGGAGTCCACATTTTAGCTTGTTTCTGGGGAAAAAACAGACATTGAGTTCTCAGTCTCAAAATTCAAATAGACCATCCGGACTTTGATGAGCAACAGATGCAAATGTAAACATCTGTCATGGTTTGGGGAGCAGCAGAGCAAATGGCACCGGTGACTGGCAGATATGTGCAAAGGTACCTACCATTGATGTGGAGGCATATATTTGAACATGGAGAATGCTGTCGTCATAATGACGTCTTTCATAGTAAATTTTCGGTTATTAGATCAAATCTTATTCTGTATGTGCTCCAACAGTGTAATTTCATACTTGGTAAGTTGCTTAAAATGTATGACTCATTATGTAAAAGTAAAAGACTTGGCTAAAACTTTGCTTGTAAAAACTTAAGAGGTAGTATCCTTAATTTCCAAATGATTAAACATTGGAATTAAATGGTTGATGTAAAACGCCAAAGTATTTTTTTTACTGTGTTGCATCACTGAAATAAATGTATATTTACAAAGTACAATTATTTTAGTCAGGCGACGTGGTTTTTAATTAAGATTAATAAAGGGACTAAGCCGAAAAGAAAATAAATGAATGAATGAATGAATGATTTAATCTCTGAAAAAAAGGATTTTTTTTTTCAGCCAGGCTATTTGGAAAATGTTCCTCAGCTTACATTTTTCCAAAATGTCAAATCAGTTGCTCCGGTTACGTATTGTTGTATGTTTCATATGACAAATCCAATTGAGATTGCTGTCTATTGTGAATCTGAAATATGTCACTCTGTGTAAATTTTGTTGTACATTTCAGACTCACATCCTTGTACATGTTCATGAGAAAGCAGGGCTTGTTCTAGGGATGCGCACATCGATTCTCGAGTATCGATATATCGATATATCGATACTCGGAAGATTTTAATTTGGTATCGATTTTTTTTAAAGTATTAATATTTTAACTATATTTTAATAATTTCTGCATAACTATATGTTTTAGCGCTGTGTAAAGGATTGTCAGTG
The DNA here is from genome assembly GCF_052040795.2 of Danio rerio. Lineage (NCBI taxonomy): Eukaryota > Metazoa > Chordata > Actinopteri > Cypriniformes > Danionidae > Danio > Danio rerio. The sequence goes on from NC_141038.1 coordinate 40,527,134, forward strand.
ACGCTTTGTATACAAGACGTTACACCAATCAATCTGCGGTGGAACGTCACGTGAGCGATCAAGTGCCTTTCAGAAAACTTACATACTCAACACACGCAAGTCCATACTTCTGCATTACGGAATGACATGATGGCAGAGGCATTATGCAGCGTGTTGTGGTGCTCATCGGCTTAAAAAGCATTGCACAAGCAGTATTTGTGATAAAAAAGTCAAACACAGCAACAATACAAGCAGCCTTTATAGACGCTTACAGAAAACACAGCCTGAAACTTATAAAGAAGTGGAACAAAAACAAGATGCCCAGTGTTGCTCTGCTCAGTCTCTCTCTGTCTGACAAAAGACATAGGAGAGTTTAAAAGGAGGCAAACCTCTCTCTCTCTCTCTCTCTCTCTCTCTCTCTCTCTCTCTCTTTCAATTCAATTCCATTCAATAATTGCGTTATTGGCATGACAAATGTTATGCCAAAGCATTTATAAAATTTACATTAAAACACACACACACACACACACACACACATATATATAAGCTTGGTAAACAGAGCAAACAGTAGTATAGTATTATAATATATAGTATAATAATAAATAAAAACAATAAATAAAAATAAACAAATAAAAAAAATTAAATCAGCTCTGTAAATCTTTCTCTCTCGTTAACATTAGGGTAATAAGAATAAATATAAGGGTGTGTGTATCTGTGCAGTGTGTATATACAGTATGTATGTGTATGCAGTGTGTATATACAACATGGATATGTGTGTGCATGTTTATATTACACACAAACACTACAGAATTTATATATATATATATATATATATATATATATATATATATATATATATATATATATACATGCATTGATTTTTTTAATTAACATCATTTTGAAAAAAAACATTAATATTTTTAATAATAAGTGGTATCGATATCGGTATCGATATCGGAATTTTTTTAACAAAAAGTATCGGTATTGTATCGAATTAAAAAATTGTGGTATCGCCCATCCCTAGCTTGTTCTATAGATCAACCACCAGTAAACGGCTTACCTAAACCCAAACAAAATTGTTTTTTTTAAAAAAAGCGAATGTAAGGTAAATGTTCAGATAAATGTACTACTAGTTTTACTTTTATTTTACATTGCTATCATCTCTTTTGTGCAACTGTGTTTCACCACAGTAAAACTGTGACTATTCCGCATCACTAGTGCAACACCGTACAAATTGAGCCACAGAGAAAACTTTCCATTTGAGAAAAGCTATTCATATGGAGAGAAATAGTTAAGGGAAACGTATTCGAGTACAAATCACACACAGTGAATTCCAATTCTACCCCTTAGCTCTTCTCCTTACCCCTACCCCTCATTTTGTGCGTTCAGGTGAAGGGGTAGGGGTGACCTAATTCTCTTTAGCTGGAAGGCATAGGGCTAAGGGCTAGATTGAAATTAAGATTTTTCAGGACCACACTCAAAACCAAGGGGTACGAAAATTTCCCAGAATACACCATCTACAACAGCAACATGGCTGCACACAGAAGGCAGGAGATGCACAATATAGTAATTTTTGTCATTATTATGAATTTTTACAACAATTAGGCATGTGTATTAATATGTTCATAACCACATTCATGTTTTGCCATCATGCTTTAAAAAAATGTTTAAAAAACCCTGCTAAATTGCGCTTTCCATATAATCCATAAAAATAACCCTTGTATGGTAGTTCCACAACATACTTTCATCTGTCACTCAAATTCAATCTGACACTTGAATATCTTTTTAGAAAAGTCCAGTGGCTGGGAATTATTTATTTATTTTTTTCAATGTCTGATGTTGTTCCCCTTCGGTTGGGGAACTTCAGTGCCATAAGTGGATGAAATCCACGATGGGAGGATTCGGATCAGAAGCCGCTTGTCTGGAGAGTATTGAATGGGCCAATGAATGAAATTAATTGGCAGCGTAAGCTTGCGCAGGTGTGCGGCATCTGCAATTATCTCAGCATATAAGCACACCTGAAGCCAGCAGACGCCATCCTTTTCGCTTCAGATCCTTTCTGAGTGAGTCGATGAGGGTTCCTCTTGCTGATCAGCACTTTAGAGCGAACGAGTGTGTCTCCCGGTCCAGAGTGGGTCTTCGCGGTGGCAGACGGTCGAGCTGGGTTTCTCCCTTGCCTGCGGTTCTTTGGGTCCGGTCCTCCAGAGCGGTGCGTATTGTTGCAAACTTTCCTAAAAGAGCAACACAGTCGTGCAGCACGTCCTTTTCAAGATGGCGCTCCGACTGTGCGTTTCTGGATGCGGGGGTTTCCTGGCTCCGGATGATGGACACGATCACTGCATTGCATGTTTGGGGGTCCAGCATGTTAATGCGGTGCTCGCGGGCGGTTCATGTCATCATTGCGATGCCATGATCGTTGCACAGCTAAGATTGCGGCTAACTTTCGCAAGAGAGCGAGCCACCCCAGTTGCCTCCTGTTCTAAAAAAGCAGCGGGCGCTCGGGCAGATCTGAGGGTTTCAGCGGGAGATAATCCGCCGCCCACGGGCTCATGGACCTCTCGCTCCTCACAACGCTCCATCCAAGCTTCGGGTAGTGGGAGTGATCCGTCTAACCAGATGGTAGCTCTCACACTCGCTGACACCGGAGATCAGATGTCCTCCGCGGCATCGGAGGGTGGGCTTTCACTGTCCGACGAAGATCCGGACCCGCTCGCCCCCTCCGGGCAGGTGAGCACTGTCAAATCGGATCCTGAAGCGGACATGTTAGCCGTGCTTTCCCGGGCTGCTTCGGCCGTGGGGTTGGAGATGGTTTATCCCCAGCTCCGCGGCCGGACCGACTAGATGGGTGCTACGTAGAGGACCAGAAGGCGAAGCCTTCGAAGCCTCTCGTCCCCTTCTTCCCGGAAGTGCACAGTAGGCTCACGCAGTCTTGGAGGGCACCTTTCTCTGCCCGTGCTGCGTGTGCCTCCGCCCTCACCGCCCCAGCTGCCAGGGGGTATGAGGCGATCCCGTCAGTGGAGCGCGCTATCGCGGTCAATCTTTGTCCGCGCGGCGCTTCTACGTGGCGGGGTTTGCCCCGCCTCCCGTCCAAAGCCTGTAGGTTGCGCAGGCGCTGGCCGAGCTGCACGAGGGCGGGTCCAACCCAAGCTTATTACATGAGCTGCGCACCGCGACCGACTACGCTCTTCGGACTACTAAGTCCGCCGCTGGGGAGGACGATGTCCACACTTGTGGTTCAGGAACGCCACCTCTGGCTAAACCTGGCCGATATGCGCGATGTTGACAAAGTTCGCTTTCTTGACTCGCCCATATCCCAGGCTGGCCTGTTCGGCGACACCGTTGGTGAATTCACCCAGGAATTCAAGGCGGTGAAAGAGCAGTCGGATGCGATGGGCAATGTCATCTATCGGCATGGCCGTAAGCCCGCTCCGCCCGCCGAGCCATCCACCTCCGCTGTTCCTCGCCGAGGGCGCCCGCCAACGAGTGCTGCCCCGCCCCCGCCTGCGCCTCCGGCCAAGCAGGCGCGGCGTACACCTCGAAAGCAGGCAGCCCCTCCTGCCCAGGGCGCCGTTAAGTCCGGTAAACGTACCGCCAAGCGTCCCTGAGACAGGCCATCCGGAGAAGAGGAAACTTGCTCTTTCCCCGCTGGAGGGCGGGGCCCCGATAACAACGGTACTTATCAGTGCCACCAAAACATCAGTAAAAGAGCACTTTTTCCCTTCCCCGGATGTGACTGCACGAGTTCTGCCAGTCCGGGACGCGCTGCCTTCCGGCTCGCAGACTCTACGTGCTTCGCCAGTGGCTCACGAGCGCTGGGGGGACGGTCTCCTTTCCCTCAGCCCTCCAGCCCCCTCTCCGGAGTCAGGGTGCGGAGCCAGAGGGAATCGCTCTCCTCCAGCTCTTCCGCGGGACCCTCGTGCTTCCCGAATCAGCACACCGCCCCACCGCTGGTACGTCAGCGATTGTAGCGATGACTCCATTAGCGAGGGCTCTGCCTGCCTGGTTAGCGCGGGCCAGCCCCTCGCGGTGGCTCATACGCACAATCAGACTCCGTTACGCGATTCAGTTCGCGAAACGGCCCCCCAAGTTTACGGGCGTGTATTTCTCCAGGGTCAACCCCCTGTCCGCCCCTGTCTTGCGAGAGGAGATTGCTGCCCTCCTGGCGAAGGGTGCAATCGAGCCGGTTCCTCCAGCCGAGATGGAGAGTGGGTTTTACAGCCCATACTTCATCTTACCCAAAAAGAGCGGTGGGTCACGGCCAATCCTAGATCTGCGCGTTTTGAACCGCTGTCTGCACAGGCTGCCGTTCAGAATGCTCACGCAGAGGCGCATTCTCCAATGCGTTCGTCCTCAGGATTGGTTTGCAGCCATAGACCTGAAGGACGCGTATTTCCATGTCTCCATTCTTCCACGCCACCGCCAATTTCTGCGGTTTGCGTTCGAGGGTCGAGCGTGGCAGTACAAGGTCCTCCCCTTCGGGCTCTCTCTGTCTCCGCGGGTCTTCACCAAACTCGCGGAGGGTGCCCTAGCGCCCCTTCGGCTCGCGGGCATTCGCATACTCAATTATCTCGACGACTGGCTGATTTTAGCCCACTCGCGGGAGCAATTGATTATGCACAGGGACAAGGTGCTTCGGCATCTCCGCCTACTGGGGCTTCAGGTCAACCGAGAAAAGAGCAAACTCGCCCCCGTGCAGAGGATTTCTTTTCTCGGGATGGAGCTGGACTCGATCACCATGGTAGCGCACCTCTCCGAGGAACGCGCTCGCCTGTTGCTGAACTGTCTGAGGGAGCTCGACAGCAAACTAGTGGTCCCACTGAAGTTCTTTCAGAGGCTCCTGGGGCATATGGCATCCGCAGCCGCCGTCACGCCGCTCGGGTTGCTCCATATGAGACCACTTCAGCACTGGCTTCACGATCGGGTCCCCAGACGCGCATGGCACGCGGGCACACACCGGGTCTCGGTTACTGCGCTGTGTCGCCGCGCCCTCACCCCTTGGAACGACCCCTCGTTCCTACAGGCCGGTGTGCCTCTAGGACAGGCGTCCAGCCATGTTGTTGTTTCAACAGACGCTTCCAACACGGGTTGGGGGGCCGTGTGTCGCGGGCATGCGGCTGCGGGCCTGTGGAAGGGTGCCCAGCTGCATTGGCATATCAATCGCCTAGAGCTGTTGGCAGTGTTCCTCGCTCTCCACCGCTTTTTACCGGTGCTGGAGCGGCAACACGTGCTGGTCAGGACGGACAGTATGGCGGCGGCGGCGTATATCAACCGCATGGGGGGTATGCGCTCTCGCCGCATGTCTCAGCTCGCCCGCCGTCTGCTCCTCTGGAGTCACCCGCGGCTGAAATTGCTGCGCGCCATTCACGTTCCAGGCACGCTCAATCGTGCAGCCTATGCGCTCTCACGACAGCTGTTACGCCCTGGAGAATGGAGACTCCACCCCGAGTCTGTTCAGCTGATATGGGCGCGATTCGGGGAGGCCCAGATCGATCTGTTTGCTTCCCCCGAGAACGCTCACTGCCAGTTGTTTTTTTCCCTGACCGAGGGCTCTCTCGGCACGGATGCACTGGCCCACAGCTGGCCTCGGGGCATGCGCAAGTATGCATTTCCCCCAGTGAGCCTGCTCGCGCAGTTTCTGTGCAAGGTCAGGGAGGACGAGGAACAGGTTCTGCTAGTTGCGCCCCTTTGGCCCAACCGGACCTGGATATCAGAGCTCTCACTCCTCGCGACGGCCCTCCCCTGGCGGATCCCTTTGAGAGAGGACCTACTCTCTCAGGGACAGGGCACCATCTGGCACCCTCGCCCCGATCTTTGGAACCTCCACGTGTGGTCCCTAGAAGCGAGGAAGACTTAGGTAACCTACCGACTGCGGTGGTTAATACCATCACTCAGGCTAGAGCCCCCTCCACGAGGCGCGCCTACGCCCTGAAGTGGAGTCTATTCACTGAATGGTGCGTCTCTCGCAGAGAAGACCCCCGAAATTGCCAGATTAGTGTTGTGCTCTCTTTCCTTCAAGAGAAGTTGGACAGCAGGCTGTCGCCCTCCACTCTTTTAAGGTTTACGTGGCCGCCATCTCCGCTTATCATAGCGCGGTAGCTGGCGGCACCGTGGGAAAGCATAACCTGGTCATCCAGTTCCTTAGGGGTGCTTGGCGAATTAATCCATCTCGCCCCCCTCTCATGCCCTCTTGGGATCTCGCCCTCGTTCTCACGAGTCTGCGATCCGATCCCTTTGAGCCACTCGAATCAGTATCTCTAAGATTTCTGTCCCTGAAGACAGCTCTGCTGGTTACGTTGGCCTCCATCAAGAGGGTCTGGGACCTGGAGGCATTTTCGGTCAGTGACTCGTGCCTGGAATTCGGGCCGGATTACTCTCACGTCATCCTGAGACCCCGCCCCGGTTATGTGCCCAAGGTTCCTACCACCCCCTTTAGAGATCAGGTAGTGAACCTGCAAGCGCTGCCCCCGGAGGAGGCAGACCTAGCCCTTTCTTTACTTTGTCCAGTTCGCGCTCTGCGCATTTATGTGGACCGTACTCAGAATTTTAGATCATCTGAGCAGCTCTTTGTCTGTTATGGCGGTCGGCAGCAGGGAAGTGCCGTATCGAAACAAAGATTATCCCACTGGATTGTGGATGCCATTTCACTCGCTTATTTGAGTCGAGGTCAGCCGTGTCCCCCGGGAGTACGTGCACACTCCACTCGGAGCGTTGCATCCTCTTGGGCGCGTGCACGCGGCGCCTCTCTAACAGACATCTGTAGAGCTGCGGGCTGGGCGACACCCAACACATTTGCAAGGTTTTACAATCTTCGAGTGGAGCCGGTTTCCTCAAGGGTATTAGGTAACCCTTTGGTGATTGAGGAGACAACTCGGTAGGGTGTTGAAACACGCTTGCTGCGCCATTCTCCCTAACACGGAGGTACGTGCGCCTTTTTATCTGTCAGTAAAGTTCCCCGTCAGGTGAGCCCTGCAGATTCCTCCGTGGCCCACAGCACTGACTCAGCGGAGGAGTCACTTGCTGGCCCACTACGTTGTAGGTCTGCCCGCTGGTCAGCCCGCGTTTTGGGTATAGGTGCCTGCTATGCGTGATCCCCACTAGGCGATCCCATATGCTCATTCCGCCACGGTTAAGTCCCCCCCCTGGGCGGACCCGTGTCTTCCCTCTCCGCTAACCACGCTTTTGCTATGAGTACTCCCCCTTTTTAGGGCTAGTCCATATGTAAATTCTGCCATCTATCCCCCCCTTGGGTAACGGATGGCCTCCGCAGCATCCTCCCTATCGGGATTGCACGCTTCCCAACGTACTGTCGTATTTCCTAGAATTATCTAGATGCTCACGACTTCCCAAAAAATATATCTAAATCCGTAAAACTTCTGTTGAAGTAGGATAAATTAGGGCCAGGGACACGTTGGAGGACCGCGCCCCCCATGATGTGGGTGCGTCACGCTTGCTTGACTATCTCCTCATCGGGGGTGTTGGTAAGGTGCAGTCATTATGGCGCTTTCCATACTTCTCCCATCGTGGATTTCATCCACTTATGGCACTGAAGTTCCCCAACCGAAGGGGAACGTTCGAGGTTACAGAAGTAACCCTTCGTTCCCCGAGGAGGGGAACGGAAGTGCCATACTCCGTCGCCATAATGACTGTCCCTTAGCTGTTTGAAAGTCTCTTCAGCTTAAAAGGATGGCGTCTGCTGGCTTCAGGTGTGCTTATATGCTGAGATAATTGCAGATGCCGCACACCTGCGCAAGCTTACGCTGCCAATTAATTTCATTCATTGGCCCGTTCAATACTCTCCAGACAAGCGGCTTCTGATCCGAATCCTCCCATCGTGGATTTCATCCACTTATGGCACTTCCGTTCCCCTCCTCGGGGAACGAAGGGTTACTTCTGTAACCTCGAACGTTTTCATGTGTTTAGATGAATATGGTCTTGATTAATACCAAAAAAAAAAAAAAAAAAACGCAACTGTGCAGGTGTTGTAGTGCTTTCCCATTTCTTATGGGTAAAATTTGATGCCCTTCCCCTTCAAACTCTGTTTCAAGGGCCAAGGGGAAGGGGTGGGGGAAAACAGAATTGGGATTGGGCCTAAGTTGTTTTGTGGTATTTGTTTGGTGTTGAAAGAACAACATGAAAAATAATTGTTACTTTTTTGTTAGTATGTCCCTGAAAATATCATTAGTTTGAAATGTAACAATAGTTGCTGGCATTATACTGCACTGTACCATTCATTTTACCAATAAACGAAGTCAAACATATGTTTAAATACACGTTTGCAGTTTCACAGAAATGTAGGCTAAAGCACAAATCTCCATTGAGCCCGTGTTGATTATCTTTGTACTTTTTGTAAATTAAACAAAGGTTAAAGAGAACCAGCAAATCACATATTTGTGATTTTAAAAAAACTTCTTAACTTTTTAAAAAATTATTATACAAATGTTTTTCATTCAGTATATTGATTTTCAAAGCTAATTTAAAATTGTAATTTTCCTTGCTTGCCATTATCTGAAAAATCCATTATCCTTTGAGCCCTATCTCCTGTATCTGTGCTGCATATGCCAAGCTTCCACCAAACAAAGTCATGTTAACATTCAACGGTACACATCATATCCCTGTCACGCTGGATCATGAGGGTCACATTGCCCCATTGGAGCTGGGATGCGGAACCACATCTACCTTGATCTAATTACTAGGCGGATCCTGCAGGACTCAGAGGGAATCTTCATGTCTTATTCCTTTTCATAATGTTCCTCATTCAAAGAGCTTTTCAAATTTGGTGTCATCATCCTGCATGTACTCTGTATAGGAGGAAGATCTCCCGGAAATACAGTATGACATGAAAGAGAAAATGCCCTTTATAATCAAATCTCTGTCAGAGCAGGTGTCGGCTGGATGTCATCACTCCCCGCATTGGCACTCATCATTAAACTGATCACTCTGAACGCAGACCTCCAAAAAATAGCATATTAAAATACTGGTCAAATATAGTTCAAGTCGATTTTTTTAAGAATATGCTTTTAAGGATAGCTCACAGAAAACAAAATTCCGGGAACTCCGCGAAACAGAACGATACGGGAATACGGGAGATGGGTGGGAGATGGGTCTGAAATACGGGACACTCCTGGGAAAAATGGGAGTGTTGGCAGGTATGATGTATACTTTTATATTCAATTAAATGTATGTTGAAGGAGCAGTATTAACAGATATTAAGCAGACAGTCTACTAACACTCAAATGGACCATCAAAATAAAGTGTTACCAATAATTTTTTTGGGGAAAACTACCAATGTACCAAAATATTACAGTCATACTTGGGACTAATGTGGCCTATACTTTTAGTTTATGAAAGCAATTATGTAAGTATGCCTGAAAGTTTTGAGTACAACTACAGAATTAATAAAAAGAAACTAGGCATAAAAAAATTGCCATTACAATCCATATTTCTAATACTGACTTTCATGACCGATGACGGTTCTATTGACAAAATTAGAAATTTTATTTACTATTGTGTATTTAAAAGTAGTTTTTTTTACAAGTTAGCCTTTAAATATTGTCTGTATTCACTGCCTGACCAAAGTCTTGTCACCTATCTAAGTTTTGAGAGCAACAAATAATAACTTGATTTCTAATTGTTCATTTGGTTTCACAAGTGGTGTATATGAAAGGCAAAGGCCTCTAGATTACACTTATTTTACCAAAATAAAATATGATCATGCCTTGAATTTTAATGATTTAATTAGGACAGTAAGGTCTGACTTTGCATAGACAAAGTTTTGTCAATTAACATAAATAATGTAGAATATAGAATATAAAGTCATGGTGAAGAGGAAAAAGATCTTAAATGCCTCCTCCATCTTACCTCAGACATGCTCAACAATGTTCATATCTGATGACTGGGCTGGCCAATCCTGGAGCACCTTGACCTTCTTTGAGAGGGAGTGCAATCCTACTGAAGAATTTGCCCTGTCCTGTAGTTTGTATTTTGTAATGAGCAGCACAAATGTCTTAATACATCAGACTGTTGATGTTGCCATCCACTCTGCAGATCTCTCGCATGCCTATATACTGAATGACATCACAAAAAAAATTGTTTCTTCACCAAACTGGACTTATTTTTTATGCTGCAAGCTTGTACATTTTAAGTGAACTTAGCATTATGATTACTGGTTGCTCTAGATCAGGGGTGGCCAACCCTGTTCCTGGAGAGCCACCTTCCTGCAGATTTCAGTTGCTACCCATATCAAACACACCTGCCTGTAATTATCACGTGGTGTTCAGGTCCTAATTAATTGGTTCAGGTGTGTTTGATATGGGTAGCAACTGAAATCTGCATGAAGATGGCTCTCCAGCAACAGGCTTGGCCACCCCTGCTATAGACATTATATTATTTAAACATTTCCAGATGACAAATCTATTCAAGTATCAGCGACTTTTCTGTCAGCATAAGTGAAGTATACTGAAGTGTGTAATATTAGTTATTTACTGAAATCAAGTTTTAAAATCAGTCATTTGTTCAAACATGTACTGTCCTACTTATCATGATAGCTGATAGCATAAAATGAATTGGACCGTTTTAATTCTACATAGGGTATATTTTAAAACAATGTGAAGGAGGTTAAGAGGAGAAACTGTTAGATAGATTCAGCAGTACTAGCCATGGTTGTCATAAGCTGTCAGATGTGGCTCTGCCAAGCTCATCGGGTCTCTGTTAAAGCTGCCCATCAGTGATATGAAAAACGGGTGAAAATCTGTTCAAATGAAAGCTGTGAAAATCACAAAATACTCAAGTATGAACTCTTGCAAAGTTTAAACATTAGTGTTGTTTTTATAATAAGAATGAACTCACGAATATGAGATTTTGAATTAATTTATTATTATTATTTGAAAACATTGCATCCTTTTTGTTTGTTTTTAATTGAAATTTTGTAGAAATGTGAGTTCAATGCTAAGTAGTACCAAAGAGCTTAGCATGACCAAGAGGTGGCTCTCAATAGAACATTCCATTGAAACAGCAACGCCTAGCAACAGCCCCGGCTCCCGCCATTTTGGAATGAAAGTGATCGGCTGTCCATTGGATCTTATTGCTGTTGCGATGGCAAACAGCTGCTTTGTTTTTTATTTATTTATTTAAAAAGCTCATTAAAGCTGAGATACAACCTGAAAGACGACAATACAACACTTACTTTATTTTACAGACTTATAATATGCTGTTGTTCTATTGGAATTTTCATTCCAAAATGGCCACCGTACCAACTAGTGGCTGTTTCTCAAATCAAACTAGGGTGTTGCCTCTTGGTGATTCTTTGGTAGTACTCAGAGACATACTGTTTTTTTGGATAATAAATCTCAGAATTAGTCATTTGGTAATAACTAAGTATAGTTTATAATTATTGTAACATAAAAACACAAACATTAAGGGGTTAGAAAAATATTTATAAAGCATAGTATTGCAATATATCCCACACCAATATTATACAAATACATGGATGCGCATATCAAAAGATTTTAATTAATCAAATAATTTTATTATACTTGGTTAAAAATAAAATACATGTAATTACAGTCATGGTGATGTTGAATTGATTGTTTGTTTGTTTTCTGGTGGACAAGGTCACCTTCATATGCAGTAAGTTAGTGAAAGAAAGATTGAGCTGCATTGAGGTAAGGTGGCTATAACATTTACTGCAGGTTTTCATTAGTGTTGGTCTGTTGATCTGCTTGAAAATCCCATTTTGGACTGCAGCAATAAAATACATATATAATAAACATAATTTATATACATAAACCGAGAAATGTTTCTGCTTAGTTAAAAAAGATATTTCCAATGTTTTTCTTTGGGGGATAAGGGGGATAAACTGCAATATATTGTAGAACATCACAGTATAACAATAGTATTGTATCGTAACACCAGATTTGAGATAATATTGTATCGTGGGGATTAACAGAATTGTATTTTATTTCCACTGCTAACAAGCCTACATGTACACACACACACACACACACACACACACACACACACACACACACACACACACACACACACACACACACACAAACACACACACACACACACACACACACACACACACACACACAAACACACACACACACACAAACAACGCAATCTCACAGCAATTTGTTTTTGAAAACTTTTTGATTTAGTGGCTAATTCGTATGAATTTGTACAATCTAATTCGTACAATTTAGTACGATTTGCTCATTAACCAATGACTGTTAGGGGTGGGGTTGGGTGCCACGCCTTCTTTTTAAAATCGTACATTTTTGTACGACTGAACTAGTACGAATTTGCCACTAAACTGACAAAACGTAAAATACTTACGTTTCTTTGTGAGATCAGGTTGAAAAAACTGATCACCACAAACCATCTTTCAGATTTTTCTCAGACCAAAGACAACAGGACAACAGGATAAATTGGGCATCTCCTGACTAAGACTATTTGACTTGATTTGATTCAGATGTGCCTTATTTCTTTTCTACCATGGAGAGCATTTATCATTCAGTAATACAAATTTATTAGGAACTGCTAATTCAATAAGAAATGGAAAATTAAACATTCTTCATGACTGAGCAATTGAGTCATTTACTCAATCAGTATAGTGCAGTTATTGTTTGCAGCTTAGCTAGATGACATAACAGCTCCTGGGATAAATTTGATGTGGTTTCCAAGACACCAGTACTGCCCAGTCAGTGCTATAGGTTTGCTGTATCACCTGAGATACATCTTACACTGCATCTACTGTTTTGTTCTGTTTAGCAGGTGGCAGAGAAGTAAAATAAAATTGTGTCATATACACAAATTTGTATATTGCATCAAGATTATGACTTTTAGTATCTAGAGCAGACTTAACAGACATTCCACTGAAAGAAACTAGGGTTTGTATTAAAAATCATTCAATGTTTGTTCTTTTCTGGCTTTGTTTGAAATTTCATTTTTTTCGGGGCTATGTGAAACACTAGAAACACATTTTAGCAGTTATTATAGTTTACATCTTCAAACAATAAAAATAACTAAATTGACTGTTTTGGTCAAAAATATTCAATACTTTTGAAAAAAACTTTTAACATATCAGCCACTGCAAACCCTCTAACAGCACTATTCAAAATTCCTTTTGAGCCAAATTTGCCTTCAACAGTACAGAACGTTGTGGCTTTTACTACAATATTGGCTAGGAGCCTTATTCTCCTTAAATGAAAACAAACATCTCCACCTTCATATAACAGATGGATAAAATCATTTTTTAATGTGTTTAAAATTGGGAAAAAATTAGGTTTTCATTAAGAGGGTCTTTAAAATCTTTTTTACAAAACATGGAAACCATTGTTGAGTTAAATTGACACTATTGATCTTGAAGCAGAAGAGGAATAAAGATTTTTTTATTTTGATTTTTTTAATAAAGTTTTTATTATTATTTATTTACCACTGTTGTAGTTAGTTTTTTGTTGTTGTTTATATGTTTATTTTATTTTATTATATTTTTAAATCATTAAGTATTATATTTATTTTAGGAGTATTATATTTTTAAATCATGTTTGTTGTGTTGATTTATACTGTAGAATGTTGTGAAAACGTGAGTAGAAGGTTTAGCTATTGTACCTAAAAAAGCACACAGTGGCTGGATGTTTTATTTTGGAGTAGACATTGCTAAAATATTATGTAATAAATAGGCACAGAGACTTTATTATAGACAGTGAACTGTCATGCCATTCTATACTCACCTCGCTTAATATCTGCTTTGTGTAAAACAAATGATCTTCACTGCCTGATTCATAAACAATAAAAAGTGGGTCTCACATCAGACAGTGCTGCTGAACTGCTGCTTTTCACAGTTCTATACAGCTAATCTTTTCATCTCATTTTATATTTAAAAACATGCTTAAGTTGTCAATATTCAAAACAGGCAAAATGATATAGAGTTCTGTTCTGCAGTTCTATATATATATAGCTGACAGTCAAGAAGTGCTTGCAGCTGAGCAGTGCAAAAAACATGCATCTCATAAAATGAAAAAATTAGATCGAAGAGAAAACATCAATACAGACGTTCAGTTATAACTGCCCATATTTTTGTAATGTTTTAGTGTGCTGTCAGCCTGTAGTTTATTTATTGTTTTTATTTAATGTGTAGGCTGATTTTTGTTTGGCAACTTTTCAAAACTAAAGCTTATTTTTCATTTGATGTTGAAATTTAAAGCCTAATGCTTTGGCCTAGTCACACTGATTATTGTCCATAAACGTTAATTTTTTTTAATGAGATATTTAATATGATGCTCGTCCTTCAGGCTGATTGTGTTTACAGTTATTATTATTATAACCTTTATTTTACCAGGAAAGACACATTGAGATGAAAAATCTCTTTTACAAGAGCATCCTGGCCAAGATTAGGCAGTACAAGTCACATGAGTCCAACAGACAACAAACAAAAAAACAATTTACAGTTAACATGGATCACACTGACAAACTATTCAAAACATTTACAAACCTGTGTTTCAACTTCTAAATCTTTTACAGTCTTTTTAAAAGCATCTAGTGAAATCAAGTCTTTGAACTGCAACTGTGTTTGCAGATTATTCCAAGCAAAAGGTGTTGCGTACTTAAAAGCTTTTTTTTTCTTCGTCCGCACTTTAGGAACAGACAGTAAAATAATATCCTGTTACCAAAGACCATAGTTAAGAACAGGCTTTTTACAAATGTAACTCTGGAGATATGATGGGATATGATGATAAACCCAGAATAGATTTGTAAACGAGGATATGCCAATGCTTGAGCCTACGAATGGACAAAGCATTAAGACTTTGAGACGAAGCATGCATATAGATATCATCACCGTAGTCCAATGTCAACATGAATGTTGCCTCAACCAGCTTCTTTTTAGCATCAAAAGAAAGACAGTTTTTATTTCTAAAATAGAAGCCTGAAATCACTTTTTTTTTTTTTTTTTTTTTTACCAATTGCTGAATGTGAGTATAAAAGAAAGTGTATCATCAGTTAAAATTCCAAGATATTTGTACTGGGACACCAATTCAATCTCTGCACCTTGAGTAGTAGCAATAGGACCTAATTTTTGTTTGGCAAAGTTCATCATTATTTCATTTAAGACTTTGTGGTCGGCTTTATATTAATTTAGTTTAATTTAGTTTATCTTTTACATTTGATACAGATAATTAATAGCTAAGAAAATACTTTTTGTGTAAATGTTATCCTTTTATTTTATTGACAAATTATAAGGTCACATTTTATTTTGATGGTCCGTTTGTTGATTTAAGTTACATTGCATCTACATGCCAGCTAATTCCGATTAGATTATTAGTAGACTGTTAATTGGGGTTAGGGTTAGTGTAAGTTGACTTGTACTTGCACAGTTTCTTATAGTCAGTTAAATGTCTGTTGAAGGAACAGTATCAACAATAAGCAGACTGTCTATTAATACTCAAATAGACAAATGATGTTCTTTCTCAGATCTTAAACTCAGTTCCCCTATATTTGCTTAAGTAGGCTTAAATAAAAAAAGTTAATAAATATGCAATGTCAACCAATGACTTTAATGAACGTCTACTGGTTGACTAAGGGCATACTCACACTGTGCTATCCGAACCGTGCCCAGGTCTGTTTCGCGGATCATTTGAGAAGTGTGAGTGCTCTGAATCGGGCTTGAGCACGGTTCAGTTGGCTGGCCCTGGCCAGGTTGGAAGAGGTGTGCCAGAGCGTGGTTCACTTGTATTTTGAGTGCAAAGCGCACCTGAGCCCGAAACTGAAGACAAAACGTGACTTTTAAGGGACTGTTTCATATGTGTTTATTAGGGATGTAACGGTATCAGAATTTCACGGTACGGTAATACCTCGGTATGAATGTCACGGTACGGTATTTATTGAATCATTTACAGGAAAAAACAAAACTTATGAAAATACTCCAAAAAAGTGCCAAAAGTGTCAATGACATACAAATTAGCCATCTATCTGTAAGCTTTGAAACAGGAACTTCAATTTTAATAACAAAAAATTATTAAACCATGTAAAAAAATAAAGTTTCAATTTAGTATTGTTGAAAACTCATCACATTCAACATTTAATCACACTCAGCCCATCTACACAGATGAGAGCTCTGCTAGTCGGACTTCTCATCAAGCATCTTCCGCTGGATCTAATCTCACTATATTTATTAAACGGGATATTTCATTTATCTTGTTGTCTTTATCTAACGACATATTCCCTGACTTTGGTCATTGGAATCTATTACTTGTTCTCAGGTAACGTGTTTTGGCTGAGCGCAAAGATAAGTTAATGATTAACGTAACCACGTCCATTCTGTATATTGACTGATCGCTTGCCTTTATTTCCTATAATGTATAAACTTATTGTATGTTATACTTTTAAAATGGACATTATCGATTCTTAAAACTGATACTCAGCAAAAGAGAGGCTGTGTTTCGTATTTTCACTGAAATTGAAAGGAGGCAGTGTTTTTATCGGCTCCGTTTTGTTATAAATATGCACACAGTGAAGATGACGCTCATCTTATGCAGCACGACGCCTCAACATTTCTGCTGTCTAAGTTGCTAATATTAAAATGAAAATAGGCAGTTCCTTAAATCATGTTTACATTTTATTGTTGATAAAGTGAAACAACGAAGCCAGGGTGATGTGAATGAAGTTATAAAGTACACTGTTCCCTTTGAAGATTTACCCGTGTCCTCGGTATAATCTGCTTTTCCATATCAAACTGAGAAGAAGAGACTGCAGCCTTGATCAAACTTGCGAAGTCTGAACTTACACGGAGATAATGCAGGACTGAACTGGCTACTTAATATTCAGGAAAAGCCCCAATCAGAGAGGCGAATGTCTGCAGCCCCGCTTCCGTTTTCAGATGTACATGACAGTTTATAAGTATCACACACCAGACGCGCACATTCGAATGATATTTAACATGAAACTAATCAGATGGCGCTCTGTGGCGCGGCTGAAAAATGAACTGCGTCCTGAGCCGTCGCCGGGCGCCGCCGGGCGCCGCCGACAGCCGCCGACTTGCGGCGCCGGTGTGTGTATCCTGATAGAAACCTATGTTTAGAATTCTAAAATACATGGCGCTGCGCGGCGCGCCGCCGAGCGGCGCTTCTGGTGTGCGACCTGCTTTAGAGTTTTCCAGCTCTTTTCATCCCTGCTTCTAGCAGCACACTCCATTTCCGCATTACTGGATCTGTAGCGACAACAGACCGCAAGGGATGATGGTCAAGCATGGGCTGATGGCAATTGTAGTTTTCGCTACCTCCCGTTCGCTACATTCGCCTGAGCAAATTTTCTCAGAAGACCTATAGTTTTACCGAGTCATGCGACTTCGGTAATATCGAAAAAAATAATATTGCGGTATGACGGTATTTACAATACCGTTACATCCCTAGTGTTTATTAATCATTCTTTCAGTTAAATGAACTCCAACTGTCGAAGATTATTAAAGACGCAAACCCCTCACTGCACGACAGTTGCACCTTCAGCAAACCTCCTAATTTCTGCAGCATGGGGACTTTATGATCGTTTCTGAGCGTCAAAAGTGGCTGATCTGTTCTGCGAAATATTTGACTGCGTGTCACTGTATCACAAATGACTAAAAAGGTATAACTAAAGAAACTGTGCTGAGGGAGAGCACTTCTTACTGAACAGCGCATTATCGATGATGTAAGCATGCTCAGGTGCAAATGTAATGTGAGTTCGGGCCATCGAAGGAAACGGGAGGGGGAAAAATATGGTATATTTGATATGGTCAATATGGTAAATTTGAAGTTTTTTTATGTTTATTTTCAGTTTTATCACTTTGTAAAAACTCTCCCATTTGCTTTGAAGCACAATCTGTGGTTTGTGTTTCTCATTTTTATTCTATTGACCAAGCAGCAGGTCACATCATACTGCAAATGTTTTTATTTTGGAATGCACAACAAATGCATTCATATTTAGTCAAAAGCTATTGATCCAAGATATATTCTGTACTTTGAAGAAGAAGAAGAAGAAAAAAGAAAACCCACATACAAATCAATCAAGATGAAGACATTTCTGTACTTTGATGGTGCAAAACTGTCTCAAAAGGATTCAGTTTTATTGCTATGCATGCATTGCCCCAGTCACGAGTGGGTTTATACGGCTATATTGAACTAAGATGGTGGTTTTTCATGTAATCCCTGCTACTCAAAGTCCCCTCTCTGGAGACTCTGCATCTATTGAATCCATTAGTGGCCTCTGCCTTCAACATCAAACCCCAAATCTCTGATTAAACCACTGTACGCCTCAACAGACTTTCATCTCTGTATGCCGTTGACTGACACTGAATGACGGAGCAGGCATGTCTGTCTCCCACAAATAGTAACAAGTCGACATCCATCAACAATTCATCCTTAGGAAAGATGTGTTTGCAAGTTAGTCCATGCTAATACTCAAGGTTTTTTTTTTTGGGGGGGGGCTTGATATTTTAACATTTCATTTAACAATCTTTTAACAGACTATTCTGACAGTCTTTCATGCATTTTTAATGCACTTTGAGGGATTCCGTTATAACGTTTACCATTTAATGACAATTTTCCTCAGAGCATCATAATGTTCCTCGGTATACTTTAGAATGTCTGAATCTTCCGTATGGCTCAATAACAATATTTGTAAGATTTTGATATATTGGTATAATTAGGCAATACAATAAATCTGGCTATGTTATGTTGTGAATATACTTTATGCCTAAACAACTCTTTTTTAAAAGTAGCAATTAGAATAGTTTTGACAGTTTATTGATTATGATTTTTAGGGTGGTTGTTAAGGGTATTGCGCATAGGTACACAGATGTATTCAGTGAAGTGATCAGCGAGTTTATTGTACATACAACTTGGCTGTTAATCTGTCAGGATAAGAGATTAAAAATGTTTCAGAAAAAGTCAATATTTCCTGATATTATAATATTAAATATGCCATAGAATGAAAATCTGGATATACAGTTGAAGTCAGAATTATTAAACCCCCTGAAATATTAGCCCCCCCCCCCTTGTTTAAATTTTCCCCCAAATTTATTTTAACGGAGAGCAGATTTTTTTCAACACATTACTGAACACAGTCGTTTTAGTAACTCATTTCTAATAACTGATTTATTTTATCTTTGCCACGATGACAGTAAATAATATTTTACAAGATATATTCTTAAGACACTTCTATATAGCTTAAAGTAACATCTAAAGGCTTAGCTAATTAGGTTAACTAGGCAGGTTAGGGTTATTAGGCAAGTTTTTGTATATGTAGACTATCAAAAAATTGCTTAAAGGGGCTAATAATTGGTATTTAAAAAATGTAAACTACTTTTATTTTAGCCAGATTAAAACAAATAAGACTTTCTCCAGTAGAAAAAAATATTATCAGACATAATGTGAAAATTTCCTTGCACTGTTCAACAGAATTTGGGGAAAAAAAAAAAATCAAAAGGGGGCTAATAAGTCTGACTTCAACTGCACCTAGTTGAATAATGAAAGTTCAGCACATGGAAGTGACATACCATGAGCCTCAATCACCATTGTTTTCTTATTCTCATGTAAAATCCATGAATGTAAAATTCAGTTGAAAAACAGGCCAATCGAACAAAACACAGACTTTAACGTGCCTCACAACCAGGCCCGGATTAAGAACTCAGGGGCCCCTGGGCACATTGTCTTGTAAGGCCCCCTACCACCCCTATAGTTGAATTTAAAAAATAAGAATAATGTAATAATTTTTAAATAAAATTAATCTATAATTTGTTGCCCACAAATTTAAATAAATGCTATATAGTACATATGTATTTATAGTCTACAAAGATTTAACTTATTTTTCAAAGCATTGAATAAAAATATTAATAAAACTATATATATATATATATATATATATATATATATATATATATATATATATATATATATATATGTGTATGTATATGGTATTTTAATGTATTGCTTTTACAAACTTATAAAGCATATTATTGCCATGGCATATAACGCACAATGCTTCTCCAATCCAGTTCTATGAATCTGAGTTCTATCAATCTGAGTCTTTCATAATACAAACACTGATTTACTGTGTCTCTCCTTCTCTCCCTGTATTTTCTCCACTCTTCTCGTGAAGAAGACTTGATTATAAACCTAAAAGTATCCGAAATCACAGACACTATACCTCTTCTCTCCCGTCTCTCTCCTCTTCTGGGCCTTTCTCTCTCTCTCTCCCTCTCTCTCTCTCCCTCTCTCTCTCCTTTTCTGTCTGTCTCTCACACGATGAATCCAGTCCGCGCTGCGCTGCCGTTAGCCTCCTCCGCCTGGTTAATGCTAGCTTCTCATCATTTAAAGTTACCATAATGTCTTCTGTACCCTCATTCTCCTTATCATAGGTCTGTTTAAAGATGGTGTGTATGGAAAATGCCTCAATGAAGATGCCTCCTCTCCTCTTTCTCTCGCGTTTGCTAAATACACTTGTCCACTCATTTTTGATCTATGACAGATATAACGTTATACTACAGTCCGCTCAGTTTAGTGCGGGTTATTACAAAACTGACGTTTCAGCGCTTGACCAATTACAGCATTCTGTTTAGTTAAAGAAAAAAAGGCAGTTTAAATATAATAATAATATTAATGTGCTATCGCGATTTTTTTGCTCAGAGGAAATACAGTTGTCTGAGCAATATAGTTTTTGCAGAGAGGGAGGAACCTACAATAAGGCTAAACATTATTTAATACCCACGAGACACTTGTGACTTTATATCACATTTACATTATTTTTAAAAAATGTTTTCTTCCTGATAAAAATAAATATATTTCCAATCTGATATGTAATGGGGAGAAAAAAAGTAGCACGAGTTCAGCTGATGGTGGATTCGAACCGAGTTTATAATTTATCGCGCCAAAAGATGAACGTGTGCGCTTTACAAGTGCGCCACTGCGGCTGTAATGTTTCATGGCTCTTCACTCTTCTTGTCTCTATCAATCAAGCATCGACGGGCGTAAACCCTGAAAAGCTTATTCCAACTAGACGCGCTATTTGCAATTAGCGAAAAAAAGACACTCCGAAATTGTCCTTTTTTTTCTCCCCCCTCGCAGGGGCCCCTAGTGCGAACGGGCCCCTGGGCCTGTGCCCATAATGCCCATTGGTTAATCCGGCCCTGCTCACAACATCATTAATATTAATGCTTGCTCCAGTAGTGTGTTCTTATGTTTATGGGACTCTTATTTTGAAAATGGGCCAGGCATTAACTCTGGGCTAAATCAATGCAAAGGCATCTTATGTGTTTAGGATTATAACAATGGAGTAGAAGCCACCCAAAAGAGGCATACCATCTGTTTAACTATTAGTTTTTTTAGCTTAATGTGTATTGTGAAATTTGCCATCTACATTTCTAATGAAGTAACAAAAGTGTATGTTTGCAATGAGACAACAGACACATGTAAACTGTTGAATTAGAGTTTAATGTAGTGATGGTGAAATGAAGCTTTCTGAACCAGTGAAGCGATCGACTCAATTGTATCGGAAAAAGGTTCGTTACTCGAAGCTTTCTAAATCAGAGCTCGATGAGGACCTCTTCTGGTGAAAGTGTGGGAAAGCACTGTGTTGCCATAATGTCAAATGTTCACAACTGACCAACTCATTCATGTAGTAATACAACAACAGCAATATAAACAAATTACTCAATTACTGTAGTTTTTACACAATATATTTTACGTTACACAACTGATGACTGTGGTAAAATCCAAGGTAATCAAAAGTTTATCGTAATACATTCAGCTCTGCTCCAAGGGGGAATCGAACCAGCGATTCCTGTATGGGAGGCGAGTGCTCTAGAAGGACGCCATGTGATTAATATTTTATTGATGAGCTCGCTAGATGCTCTCGTTGAAGACAATACTACGATATGCGGTGGTTTTCTTTAAAGATAGTTGTAAAAAGTGCAGATAGTTGTAAAAAAAATACGCTAATACACTTTAGTATGGTTCAAAACCTTTTTACTAAAAATTACTATTGTATTTTAGTTTAATTACTGGTGTGTGGGACTGGTGCAGTGCTTTGAAACAGTACAAATGTATGTAATCGACGCCTAATCTCTCGCTATACACTTTACTATAAGGATGTTTAAACCTTTGAATCAAAATTCGAAGCAGTCACGTGGGTATAGGCGAAAATGAAGCTTCGGACGTCACTGATCACGTGATGATGGCAAAACGAATCAAGCTCCGGTACACTGCTTCACTGCTAGATGTATCGTTTTTTTGATACATGCTTCGAAGCCTCGGCGCACAACGTCACATCACTAGTTTAATGCATGTTTTTCATCATGTTTTATCTAATTAATATGGTGGCCAAAAGAGCTTAATGTGCTGCAATTAAAAAAAACACATACAATTACAGAAAATGCCAGCAAATTAAGAAAATATCTTCATCTATTTGACAGCAAACGTAATGCATAATTCATACATATTAAAAAGCGTGCTTTATTTTTTACACACTGCAAACAAGTTAATAAAACACTGCATTCTCTTACAGTGCAAACAATTTATCAAAACATGCTGTATTTTTTCACAACACTTGCAAAAACAATGTTTCAAGGGGACCTACCTAAAAACATGATGCAGCTACGCCTGACAATTGCTCATTAAAGTTGTAGGTGATCTTTGAAAGGTGAGTTTTTTTGTTTGTTTATTTTAACATTCTGATTCCCTTGTCTTTTGTATTTTATTACCCTAAATAATCATAACCTAAATAACCAATGGTCTCTTTGAAAGATTTCCGTTGTGTTCCATGCTGTTTTCATAAATTTTTTACGTTGTGAGAAAATGTAGTGCATTTTATTAATTTGTTTACTTTGTGGCAAAAATGCAACCCATTTAAAAAAAAAAAATGTGTTTGGATTGTGAGGATTTGCTGCACGGATTTATTTCAGTTTGCTGGCATTGTAATTGCATGTATTTTCATAAATTGCAGCTTGTTAAGCTCTCTCAGCCATCGTAAATGAATCATATTCTCATAACTGAGACAGTAAAATTGCCATTATAAAAAAGTATTTTATTTTAGTTTAATATAAAATGTATTATTTATAAACACTAGGGCAACAATGGCCTAACATCAACTGAGGAAGATATTATAGGAACTTTTTTAGCGGTTTTGTTCATACAGTTGTAATTAAAACATTTTTTTTGTAATTCTCTCTTGTAAAAGAAAAAAAAAGTTCTGCACATTTCAAACAATAGCCTGAGTAAAATATAACAACCCTGACTAAAATATGGCTTTTATGCTAATTTATATTAATGTGGAAATTATTAATGCATAATATTAGTCATAAATCAATTACTTTAAAATGCAATGTCTGGGGTTGGTGTGTTAAATGTAATGTAAATCCTTAATACGTATAAAAAAAGAAAACTTATTAAATTTGTATGGTGAGTTGACAGGGCAAATACAAACAATACTTTTTTGTGTTAGACTTTGCTTTAAGACTGGTTAAAAACAGCCCAATGATGCTGAAAGATGAATTTTGAATGAAGCTAAAAACTAAAAACTAAAACTTTAAAGGATTAGAAAAGAATAGACCCAGCAGCATGAAAACACATATTTCATCACTTGGTACACAACACAATAATGTAACAATCAGTGTATAATTTTTTTTTTAACCCAAACAAATCATCCAGAGTAGAACTCTAGGCAACACAAACTCACTAAACTACTCTGTAAATAAGACTGGCAAAAAGTAAGATTATTAAATATTTATGCCCCACACACGCTGTGAACACCAGCACTGTAAAGTCAAGCTGACTTGACTTAATTTTATGCCTTTATATATTTTTCTAAAATCTGTATAAATAACTAAAAATTGGGGAGTTTTTTCTGCTTTGGAAACACATAGATGAAAACCCACTTTAACCAAAATAAACAGCCTTAATGTTTACAAAGTTAAGTAATCTTGCCAATGCTTAATATTTTCAAGTTTCGAGTTCTAGAACAGCAAACTAGAAAGCACACAATCTTTTTTTCCAGCCTTTACTCTGTCACTTTTTTTGCAATTTTTTTTCTTTTCATTTTTATCTGCAGTGATATTTGCTTTGTCTAACACCAAATAGTTAGAGATAATTTGGTCTCAAATATTAACATCAGTATTGGTATTGATATTAATGTTTGATTTGTGAGATATTGTTTCACTTGTAGAGCCTCTTACTGTATTATCAACACAAGGAAGACACAGATGTAATAAATAAATATTAACAAAAGACTAAACGAGAATAACTAAAAACTACTAAATGCACAATAAATGAAGTGCACAAGAATGAATGATGAATGTGTTTAAGTTGTGATGTGTTAAAGGCTGATTTATACTTCTGCGTCAAACACAGTGATTGGTCGGCTTGGTAGCGCTGACGAGTTAAAGTTGTTGCACGTCCGCCGGTTCCTGCCTCAAAATGAGCGAGTTTGAGCCACTTGTACATCCCGGAAATGTTCAGGAAAAGCAAAAAAGCAGCGAAGAAACTCGACACAGAGGAACATTTACAACTCACACTAGCGTTTCGGAAGTGTTAATGCAGACCAACATAGACTGCGCGCAGAAGTATGAATGCACAGCCATGCGCGTTGCCTGCGCCCTGAGTAATGCCGGTCACTTGACGCTGAAGTATAAACCAGGCTTATTACTCTGTTACCCGTTTGCATATCGGGTATTTCTGGAGTTTGCACAAGTTTGTTGTTTCCAATAAAGGTGCGCAGCTTGACGCGCTTGCACCAATGAACTCCAGGCCGCGAGCGCACCGTGAGTCACGTGACAAGAATTGACCGATCAGCTTTAGCTTGTATGGAATATTCACATTTCGGTAAGACAAATTTTCTCAGACAAACACAGAACACACAAACACTGACAAATTTGTAATCAGTCCTCCACAAAAATGACAGAGTCTCACTGATTTGCCTCGCAGCAATCCTCACATTAACTGACAGAGCATAACAAATAACATGCAAGTAGTAAATTGTAATAGCCTTTATTATTTTTTCCCTTATAAACCAGTGTGCATACTAATATTTTTGTTATTGAATTTCAAATATGGTCAATTTAAAGGCCAAAGGCTTACGCTTTTCAGCTACAAATGGCCTACTGATGTTTTGCTTTTATATTTTACATTAAGCTATCATTCATTAATTTATTCATTCCTTTTCTTTTCGGCTTAGTCCCTTTATTAATCCAAGGGTGGTCACAGCGGAATGAACCGCCAACTAATCAAGCAGATGTTTTACGCAGCGGATGCCCTTCCAGCTGCAACCCATCTCTGGGAAACATTAGGCTATTATTTTGTGCATAAACATATCTATATAAAGTAATAAACGTACCGTTTGTTTGGAAACAATATTTTTTTGCCATCATTACTGCAAATTTATATGAGCGATTATATTATTAAATGTGGAGGGGGGCCTTACAATATTTTCCGGGGAAAAAGGGGGTCTCAGGCAAAAGAAGGTTGGGAACCACTGCCCTAGGTTATATAAAATATCCAAAATAAAGTTTTGATTTGAAAGGCCAGTAGAATATGGCTTGAAATGATGAATATTATCAGGTGTGGCAAAACTTTTGCATAAAACTGTATATACTGTATATAAATAACACATTATATGTAGGCAATTTACATTCAGTTTTTGTGTAAATCCATTGAGCAACTTACAGTTTTATTGGTAACATTTTACAGTATATCAACTGATGCAAATGGACAAATTTGCATTGAGAAAATCTAAACAACACAGATAACTGCCCTCAATAAGTTTTTAGAAATAGCCATTATGATGGTGAAAAAACTGTCCCAGGAAATCACTTCCAGGGAGCAAATAATGAATGGAAAAGAACTTTTCTGATCCATCCATCTCCTCTCTGTTTGCTGGTGTGTGTCTGATGTTCTTGCACTTTTTGTCTGCTGTTGCATCATCCAGGTAGATGCTAAAGACTGGTGGGGGTTCAGAAGATTTCTTTGTGAAATGTTTGGAGTGTAAAAAAAGCGGGCCTATAAATGTACAGAATTATTATCGATAACAGATGTACATGCAGATTGTGCTAAACATTTCTATGGAAAAGTGTAAAAAACAAAACAGAACAAAGGCCTGCACTTATCACACGTGCTCTTTTGGAGTGTGAGAATGTGTATACCTCTTTTTTGTTCTGGGACTTCATTAAACATGCCCTTTTTCAGCTGTCCTCGCTCTCTCGCTCTTCTTTCCTTCTGTCTCTTTGTCTCTCGCCAACACTACCACAATGTGAAGTGCAGTTCTGAAAGCCTGTCATTGTCTCATACTGCACATCTTTAATGGAATCCTGCTGCGGCATCAAAGAATTGCGGCAACCTTCCCATCTCCAGCAATCCCCTTGACAGTGTTGTGAAAGTTCTGTCTGTGTAAGAAGGGGGTGGATGGGCATCGGCAAAGCTTTCTCGGCTCACGCTGTTTGTTGGAGGATTGTTATTCCAATAACAGGCTGAGTTTAAACTGTGAAAGGTGTAGATTATCTTTCTTCACAGTTTGGGAAGTGAAAAATTTAACCGAATAGTTTGCCCAAAAAGAAAAAGAAATCATTTGCTTTCATCATGTAGTTTCAAACACCTGTGACTCGATCTCTCAGGAGAGCCAAAAGAAGAAACTTTGAGAAATAGTTGTTCTTTTCCTCCTGACTACAATAAATAGGGCTTTCAAACTCAAAATACTATAGAGGAATCATACAAATGATTTTTATAATATGGACTTCTGTCTGGTTTTAGCTCAGACTGTCTGGTTTTGAAGTACCAAGTTCTCCAGAGCAGTTCTGAGGCGATAGTCTTTAGTCCTCAGTGCTATTTTTCTTTTTGTCAATGTCAATAAATACAGCACATTTTATGTAGTGTTTTAAGCAGTGTGTTTAGCAATTGTTTCAAAGCTCTTATTATTTTTGTAATATATCTATTTATACATTTTCTGATTGTTAAAACAAAAACCGTGTAATTATCTTTAGATTTTTACTTTATTTTTTATTTTTTATACTTTTTATTACTCTTAAAGAAATGGTCTTCATTTTTGTCAGTAATGTTATGAAATCATTAGTAGTATGTTACTAGATTTTTAAAATGTACGTTAAATTCAGAATGGTCTGCCAGCCCCAACTAAGATTTTATTTCCCTTAGGTAATTAAAATTGTAAGTGAGCTAGTATAAGATAACAAGAAAGACTACTTGCTGATCATAATTACAATAGCCAAGTGACTTTTCGAGAGTAAGATAAACGCTTATTCAGTATCAGTAAATTTGGTACAACAGTTATAAACTAAAGAACTATTATCATACAATGATCCTAAGGGGAAAATGAGCGTCCTCCCTGAATGATTCAGTGTATTAATTGAAATTGACTGAGAATAAAAATCTAATTATACCCAAGCATAGATGAATTATAGTATATTCATATGTTTATCCCATAATAAAAAAAAAACAAAAAAACAATTCCAGCAAATTAAAGGCTGTGATGTTCGTTATGGTATCCTTAATATGCATGCACCCTAGCAGCATTTTATCGTTCAGAACATTTCCTTATGAGGTTGCAACAATTATCTTTCCCATCTTTTTCTACCAAGTTTAGAACATCTTATTATTAGGGGTGTCAAAACTAATTGTTTCTTTGGTGCAGCGTGATTCAGACACGGACAATTTGGTATCAGTTCAGTAATAATCATAATTGGATATTATGTACAGACGTCATTTAACTCATATGCGCTCAGTCTTGAGGAAGGTGAGTCGAGTATTTACAACACTCCAGGCACCAACTACTTAAAAACGCAGAAACTTTGCACGATTTCACTGTGTGTGTTTTCTGGACAGGTTTTCACTGACGCTTACAGCAGAAGCCCCTATTTCTCTGCGATTGAGGGAATGAATGTGAACTCCAGTTCTCACTCTCTCTATGTGGCCCATTTCACCTGCTGGTGTGACTTTTCCTCCCTTCTCTTTTCCTCTCAGCTGTTAAAACGATACTTCTGGATATAGGTCCGCATTCCCGCAGCTGTACCTGTGCATTGTTGCAGGATCT
Organism: Danio rerio; assembly: GCF_052040795.2. Taxonomy (NCBI): domain Eukaryota; kingdom Metazoa; phylum Chordata; class Actinopteri; order Cypriniformes; family Danionidae; genus Danio; species Danio rerio. The sequence continues at coordinate 40,555,175 of NC_141038.1, forward strand.
GACTGAATTTCATGCGGCACGGAAATAAATTTCCGAATAAAGCGCGGAAGCGGTTAGTAACTCTGGTGTAATTTTAACAAGAGTGGGAGTTTTCACAATATCGCTCCAGAGTGAGCGAGCGAGCAAGCAAGCATGCGTGCATGCGGGTGCTTGCATGTGTGCGCGTGTGTGTGTGCGTGTGTGTGTTTGTTTGTTTGGTGCTGTCTATGTTTGTGTATGTGTGTGAATGAGTTAACTTAATGAAACTAAGGCTAATAATAATTCCTGCCAGTGTTGTCATACTCATTAAACCCACAAAACACAGCTCTAAATATATATATATATATATATATATATATATATATATATATATATATATATATATATATATATATATATATTTTTTTTTTTTTTTTTTTTACATAAAAAAATTTGTATTTGCTTTGTTTAATTGATTACACTTTAAACCTTAATCTGCCTAAAATTGTTCCAAGCAGATTAATAGCAGAACAGTTCTCTGATCAACAAGCTGGCTGCTTCCGAAACCGCATACTTCCATACTATATAGTACGCTAAAATCAGTATGCGAGCCGAGTAGTATGTCCGAATTCATAGAATTCGAAAAACGGTAGGCGAGAAGTACCCGGATGACTTACTACTTCCGGCGAGATTCTGATGTGCGCATCCCATGCACGCTGCGCTATCCCATAATGCCCCGTGAGAGAATTCATGAATGGAAGTGAGGCGACGCAATTGATGCAGGTAGGTCATGTGACCATGACAAAATGGCGGATGTAGTACGTCTGAATTCCATTCATACTTTTCACGTTCATACTGTATAGAACGTACTTTTCTAATGGCTGAGTAGTACGTTTAAATTCAAATGCAGTACCTACTGAGTATTAGGCGGTTTCGGACGCCGCTGCTGTGTTTTATTCCTAAATGATTCAGTGTTTAGTATGAGTAATGTGAGTCAATGATTCAAGTTATGCGAGCTGGAATCGAAAAGAAATGAACTGGGGTATTTATTGATTATTTCAAGGCTGATTTGTAGCTGCTACCACCAAAAATAATATCAAATGCCATCCCGTTCCAGTGAAGCAAAACAGAAAAAAACAAAGTTTTGTTGATTAGTTCCGACTGAAGAAAGCGTTTTAAAAGAATGAAAGAAACAGCTTTGGTGTTCTTATTAAAATTCTACCATCAGTCTCTAAGATCCACTGATTAATGAATTGTTCCTTCAGACAAGTAGTTTACAAAGTGCAATCAGTCAGGCGCAGAATGTTCTGAAAGTAAAAGCCAAAAAGCATTGCCAGGAAAAAATATTGTAAGGCATAACAACTAAGTCAAAACATACAATTCCTCCTGTTGCCTTTTCAAACAAATGTTCTAATCAGAAGAGACCGAATAAACCTCCACCATTCCACCTCTCAAAGTACATTCAGGGTCTCCATGGAAACCACAACCTGTGTAATGGCCTTCCAGACTTATGTTATATCATTATTGCTCTCGCCAGTAATCCCTCTGATATGACTGCAGCTCGGCTATTGATTGCTGGTGAACTTAGCTGTCAGTTAATCTATAGTTAAAGGCCCAAGAAAATGATCGTACTTTAATATTACTGCTGCATTGTTTGCTGTGTGAACAATAATGTCTTAGATTAAGTAATGGCAATTAAGTTATGCATGTTTCTGTTAAGTTTTACTTTCAGACTTGATGCAAAAATTGACAGTTAAATTTGTTAAAAAAAAATTGTATTTACCAATAATTTTTGGTAAATCAACAAGATTCATTATGACCAAATCTCATTTGCCTGAAAAGCTGTGTAATGAATTTGCCTATTTGGTGGATGATAGCCTATAATACTTGTATGTTGTGTGTTGGATAGCATTTAGAATGTTTTTACAACATATGCAAAAAGTCTGGAGATAACACAAACTTATTATTATTAACAAAAGCCAGAATAATTTCTTCAGACCGTTTACATTCAAGTGCTCTTAGGGCCCATTCACATTTTTTTTTTTTTTTTTTTTGCGTTTTTACATTTCAGAGCACTACTTTTCCATTTTTTAAATGTGAACACACACTTTTGAAGCGCTGGGCACATAACTGCCATGTTTTTTTAGACGCCGTGTCTACTACTATATTAACATCAGCTTCAAAGCAGTGGACCAATCAGACAACCTGGAGATGGGACAAGCATTGCTAGTTTTTGTTTACAGGCTCTCAGTTGTTTTATCTGGACACCTGTGCTCTTGGGCTAATTAAAACATTCCTGAGTGCTGTGTCTTTAGACTCCTGCTTCGAATGTTATCACTCGATTGAATGAGTCTTATCAGTGGATATCAGCTAACAGATGAGCCAGTTGCGGGGCCTTCTGCGCCTACTGGTAAAATGTTTCATTACATTTTAAGTTCCAGACACTTAAGCCTTTTTATCTGTTTAATATAGATTGGCTTAGAAGTGCACGTTTGTATCATCAATATTTAAGAATGCTGGTAAAATGATATAAAAACATGACATGGATAGGTAATTTGATAAAAAATAAAAACAATATTATTGCATTAAAGCTTAAATATACGTTATAATGCAAAAACAACATTACGTATGCATATTAATATCACTGTTCTGTGTCAGTTAATTTAGTTGTCCGTTAAAGTTGAACATTTTTAATCCAACTGGTTGAGTTATTAATTAATAACCCAATAAAGGATAAAATTACCCAACAAAGCACCAAATAGTTTTAACCATTGGGTTAAATAAAAAACGTTTTTTAGAGTGTTATTTTCTCAGTAGCTCACAGTGAATGGTGGCAGACTTGGAACCTAGTGGACCAGGGTTTAAATCCGGCAAAGGATGGTTTCAGAAACCAGGTAAAATGAAACCCAAAAAAGCAGTGTGAGATTGCATTAGAAGTACATGGCTACTGTTTTATTCTCCTTTTTGTTTGCTTTTGAAAACACTATCAGTTGGCTTTAGGGAAGGGAGTGGGTGAGTCAGTTGATATCAAGATAATATATTATACTTAACAACAAGCCAACCCGCTTTTCTCGCGGACGTGCACGAAAAGGCCGTTGAGATTGGCAGAAATGTACACAGTGGTCCTAGTGAGAAAATGTGCCCCCGATATTGTAAAAAATTTACAGGGGATCCTTTGGAATTGTGAAAGCAAGAATTGCAAGAAGACGTAGTCCAGGGTATATATTTCTCAGTTCTCAAAATTGTATTCCTGGGCACATATTTCCTGAGTTGCTTTTATTGACAGTTTTAATGTAACTTACAAGATTAAGCCAGAAAATATATCACTTCAAACTATTAAAAATTTCAATAAATTTGTTATTTTGGAGGACAAGTCAAGGTCTCATTGTTACGATTACCAGCGATCGAATTCCATTAGATCGCTGGATTGCACTAACAATAACCATGGACTACAAATCCGTCATTTCTGGACTACATATTCATACATGCACTCCGGTCACACTCACACATGCTTCCTCATCTAGACTGATTACTCGCACCACCTGTGGATTGTCAGAGACTGATTGCACACACTATTTAAGCCACACACTCACCCATTCAGTTTGCCGAGTCTTGTTTATTTGTTGATGACATTACAACACGTTATTCCTTGTCTTGTTTCTCCGTGTTTTACCTAGCCTTGTATTCTTGTTCTCCCTGCCTGCCGCCTGCCTTTTGACCTTTTGACATACCCGTTTGCACCATTGCTTGCCTGATAACGAATAAACCTGCATTTGGATCTTATCCCTGTTGTACCCCAGTCACTCCTCGTGGTTACACTCATAATGTAATTCAAAAACATAAATCACAAAATAAAGAAAATTGCTAATTCACAGATATTTTTAGCAGTGTGGGAAAATCGCAAAAAAATCTATTTTCTAAAATGCTATTCTAATGCACACGCACACCATTTGAGCTTCTTAATATATGAGTAATTTCTCTTATTAAAATGATTGGGCCTCCATATTAGAATTAAGAATTCTGCCTTCTAGCTCTAATTTGTATGTTAATACGTTCATGTGTTTTGTATAATGAATTAAATCAGCTTCCAATCCTGCTCATTAGTTATTACATTTCTGCATTTTGTGATAAGAACCAGCACATTTTCCATCCCCCCAGGGTAGGGGAACAGTACGGTCCAGCAGAGACTGATATAGAGATCTTTCAGCTTTGCCTGAGGTAAAGTTTCACGTCCCTGGGGGCCGACACAATGTTTTGACCCACAGCATGTTCTTTTTTCTCTCTAAATCCACTTGATAATAATGCTTTACCTGCGGCTCAGGTGGCACTGCAAGCTTTAACCTCTCAAAACATAAGCACACAAATGTCATGGCCTGTCTGGCCCTTAGACAGTAGTACAAAGTCAGAGTGAAACAGCTTCTTCTCTTTAATTATAGTTCTCTGCTGACTGCGCTTGATTCTGTGAGCTGGCTTTGTAAATATATATTTTTTTCTTCTCTTGCCCAGAAAAAAGAATTTTGAGAAAAGATGCTTAAGGGCAGCTCAAACCGTGTGCTGTGTGAAAAGCACATGCAGTGCATCTTTAGCGACCGACTGACTGTTTGACCTGACTGTGAGTTCCTGCTGTGGTTGACGCTTTATAGTTGTGTGACCTGACATTTTCCCCTTTACTAATGGCTGCAGGCATATAAAATGGATACAGGACCTAGATCAAAGATAAAAAGTGAATAAAAGGCTTACATTTTAGTCAGAACATTTGTCATTTTTAGAAATATAAACATCAAAAAACAATTCACCTTCAAAATTATTATTTCGTCATGATGCTTGCTATTATTTTTTGACATCACTGATCTTTATTTTTACATCTAATTCAAATATACTTTTTTTGATAATGAAATGGGCTGATGCTTTTCATTTATTATATATTTTGTTGTCTTTAAGCAAAAGAAGGTACATGAAGACGGTCATTTGTTTTATCACAGGATTAGACTGCAGTTTAATTATAATCATAACAAAGGTGCTGCACTAGAAAATTCTGGGTTGTTATATCACACATTTTGGGTCAGACAAGGACAAATCCAACAGTTGGGTTAGTAATTAAACCAAATGTTTGGGTTTGATCATTATTTTGTTTATTTATTTATTTCTTTTTGGTTACTATGTTAGTATAGGTGACCATAGGTCGAGGTGGACACCCATGACATGTGGAGTCCTACAAGATTCAATTCATGCGGGTCAAACAGCAAAAAATAAGAGAGGGTGCTCGCTGCAGAGCCATTTGAGGAGAGGTGAGCTCCAGAGAGGGGGAGCATGAGCTGTCGCTCCTCCTCCTGTAAGCTGTTTTAATGCGTACACCAACCCCACCTCTAACCCTACCCCCAGTGACATCACTCGTAGAAGAAGTGCAAAAAAGGTGGAGCTCAAGCTTAAGCTCCCCCTCTCTTGAGCTCAACTCTCCTCAAATGGCTCTGCAGCGAGCACCACTTGAAAAATAAGGTCAAGAATCTTGGTGTTATTCTAGAGTCAGATCTGAATGTCAGTAGTCATGTAAATGTTGAAAATAAATCAGCATACTATCATCTCAAAAACATTGCAAGAATTAAATGCTTTGTTTCCAGAGATAAACTTGTTCATGCTTTTATCAGCAGCAGGGTGGATTACTGTATTGGACTCCTCACTGGCCTTCCCAAAAAGATTACATCCAGTTATATTCAGAATAGATTTTAAAGTATTACTACTTGTCTATAAATCACTAAATTGCCTAGGACCTCAATACATTACAGATATGCTCACTGAATACAAACCTAACAGATACCTCAGATATTTAAGATCAAGTAAATTAGAAATCAGTTAAAAGCAGGGTGAATCTGCCTTCAGCTACTACGCCCCCTGCTGCTGGAATCAGCTTTCAGAAATGATCAGATGTGCTCCATCATTAGGCACATTCAAATCAAGAATGAATACACGTCTGATTAACTGTGCTTTAACTGAATGAGCACTGCTATGTCTGACAGATGGCATTATGTCTTTCTTTTCTTTTTTATTCTTTTATAACCTGTTTTAACTAGGGTTGGGTACCAAAACCCTGTGCCTTGGAACACTGGTACCTTTGGAACCGGTATGCATCAGACCGGATCAGTATATAAATTTTGGTGCCTATTTCTGGTGCCACTGATGCTGCGACAAGAACCTAAAGCAGGTCGCAAACAAGAAGCGCTTCTTCTTGATTAAAAGAAAAATATGAATGGAATTCAAATATATAAAATATGAATTAATGTTTACTCTAAACTTATTATATATATATATATATATATATATATATATATATATATATATATATATATATATATATATATATATATATATATATATATATAATTTTTTTAAAATTAATTTTGTGGCTAAAAAGTATCGGTTCAGGCACCGTTTTGGCACCGGTATGGTTTTAAAAGTATCGATTTAGCGCTATTATTGAAAAAAAAAACTAAACAAACGATACCCAAGCCTAGTTTTAACAAATTTTAATCATTTTTAATTATTTTATTAATGTTAATATTGATATCAATTATTTTATTTTAATAATTTTTATTTTCTTGTTTTTTTATTCTTGTTTATGTAAAGCACTTTGAATACTGTGGTCTATGAAATGTGCTATATACATAAACTTGCTTTGCCCTACTAATGCATTGTTGAAATCCAAATTTAGGCTTGTTAACATTAGTTATTGCACTGAGTTATTAACGTGAAAGATTAATAAATATTTTATGTCACACTTTACAATAAGGTTCATTAGTTAATGTTAATTAATGCATTTACTAACATGAACAAACAATGAACAACACATTTACTACTGTATTTGTTCATGTTAGTTAACGTTAGTTAATGAAAATACAATAGTTCATTGTTAGTTCATGTTAACTCATGGTGCATTAACCAATGTTAACAACCATAGACTTGGATGTTAATAATGCATTAGTAAATGTTCAATTATGATTAATAAACGCTGTACATGTGTTGTTCATGATTAGTTCATGTTGGTAAATGCCTTAACTAATGAACCTTATTGTAAAGTGTTACCATATTTTAACAATTATTTTGTTCATTGTTTCCCAAATGCAATAACTTCAGTTTTGGAAGAAACTTTTGCAGAAAGTTTTGGCACATCCAGTAATCACTGTAATATTAATATTAAGCATAATTATTATTACTAATATTAATATTTTTATTAGTGTACTAGTAATAAAAGCAATAATGACTGGAATAGTAAATTTATTAAAACTATATACAAAAAGAAAGCAGTTAGTTGAAATTCGAATAAATATTTAACAAATGTTTACATTTAATAAATGCTTCCTTTATGAACAGAATACTTTTCAAAAAAAAGAAAAAATAAACATGAAAAAAAAACTGACCCCAAGCTTTTGACCGGTAGTGTATGTTATTGGTTAGTGTATGTTATTGGTTAATGATGTAAATGGTCTGTTACTGAATCAAGGACTAATAAAGCATGTATAAAATTATTATAATAATATTAACGACATGTAAATAAGATAGCTAGTGTCTCAGCAAGCAATTGTTTATGATACACTGCAAAAGCCTTTCAAGAGTTTTTATTTTTATTTTTTTGAGTTTAATATATTGGCAGTTCATTCTGCTCTGGCGATCTCTGATGAGTAAAAGGACTAAACCAAAGAAATGTATGAACGAATGAATAAATGAGTTTATAATATTATAAATTTGAAATCGTATTAAATGTAATTAGAACTAAGCGCAAGATCTTTTTTTTTTTTTAATCCTTTTTGTTAATTTTTCACACACATTTCATTTGAAACAATACAGCATTTTTAAAGTACATAAACACTGAAAAAATGATTCATTGAATTTACTTATTTTTTTAAGGTAAGTGGTTGCAGTTAAGCAAACAAATTAAGTTGAATATCACTAAATTTCATTAGTTTAAATTTGCTGGGCGCTGCTGTGACTTATTATGTGACTTAATGATGACAGAATGTTCAGTTTAGTGTGAACTATCCCTTTAAGAATAGATTTTTTATTCTCACTTTAGATAAAGTTAACAGATAAATGATGCTGCCCACATTTGCCTCACAGCAAGAAGGTCACCGGTTCAAGCCTCGGCAGGCTCAGTTGACATTTCTGTGTCGAATTTGCATGTTCTCCCCGTGTTTGCGTAGGTTTCCTCCAGGTGCTCCAGTTTCCCTCACAAGTCCAAAGCCATGGGCTATAGGTGAATTGGGTAGGCTAAATCGTCCATATATATGTGTATCAATGGAAATGTATGGGTGTTTCCCATTGATGGGTTGAAGCTGGAAGGGCATTCACTGTGTAAAACATGCTGGATATGTTGGCAGTTCATTCTGCTGTGGTGACCCTTGATTAATGAAGGGACTAAGCGGAGAAGAAAATGAATAAATGAATGAGTAATGCTGCCCAAACACAACTCTTGCCTGTATAGTCTTTATTTAATGTTAAAACCTTACAGAATTATGAAATGAATGAAGGTCAGTTTTAAACATAGACAAGTCTGATTTAGCACTGTCTGATCTTCCGAATAGAGCGAACAAACACCTTAAACTAAGCACTATAGAGGCAATTGTGTGTATTACAACTTGCAGGGAGCAGATGTGAGGTCCTCTAATTAAAGAGGCTCCAGGATCTCGATCAATGTTTGGCTTGGTAATGTAGAATATCCTCTGTGTTTTTGGGGAATTCTCTTCCATTCTTGTGGCATCAGTGCTACCCAGTACTGCATTTTGTCTGCTGGTACATCTGTGCTCTGTCTTCAATATCTCTGGCCTCTGTCAACCCTCTGTTTACCGACTTTGTAATATAAAATGATTGCAGTGCAGTTTGAGTCCTGAACAAAATACGGTTCTGATTAATGGCCAGGCGATCTGTGCATCTCTGTTTCGAACTCGTATGACTTTTTTTTTTTTCTTCTGAAGAACACAAAGATATCTGGAAAAGCATTTTTCTGTCCATACTTCAATTGTACAAACAAAACCAGAGAAACATTATAAAAAAAAATTGCTCTTTGTGCTCTGAAATAGCATCAGGAAAGTGCACAGTTTTTCTGTTTTTAATAATTATACCGGCTCATCTGGGACCGACAATTATGGCAATTTCAAAGTCCTTTACTTCAAAATTCCCATGAACTTCATTGCTCATACTCCGTCTAGAGCAGCTTCTGAATCTCATGTTTCTATAATTGATAAACATGGTATACAGTTCATCTTGTGTACCCAGCGGGCACTCTGATGTCAAAAATGCAAATCGCTTTGCATCAAAACATCTAATTGATATCTAACATTGGCTATGAAATAAACATTGAAAAAGGATAAAAAATGCGGTGTAAATATGTAATTGAAGTTTTACAGATGAATTCATTTTCTTTTCGACTTAGTCCCTTTATTAATCAGAGGTCGCCACAGCGGAATGAACCACCAACTTATCCAGCATATGTTTTACACAGCGAATGCCCTTCCAGCTGCAACCAAACACCGGAAAACACCCATACAGTCTTGCATTCACACACATATACTATGGGCAATTTAGATTATTCAATTCACCTATAGCACATGTCTTTGGATTGTGGGGGAAACCGGAGCACCTGGAGGAAGCCCTCGTGAACACGACCCAGCCGGGGCTCAAACCAGCGACCTGCTTGCTGTTAGGCGATCTTTCTACCCACTGAGCCACCGTGCTGCTCATAAAACTTGTCTTATTTTATAATACCTTTTGTGTCATTTTAGTGCAGATGTTAAAAGGACATCCAGATTTTGATATCAAGACAATGGGCAACACACACAGCTTGCGTTTTTCAGCTAATGATAAACTTCTAGTGAACGGGTAATGTGACTTTTTAAAATCCTATAACGTTCCTTTTACAGCATTGGTGTTGTAATGTAATTAAATTACATTCAACTGAATAGATTTAAGCTTTCATTTAGTTATTGAAGTGTAAAATGAGACGAAAGAAAGAGAAGAAAACGTTAGTGCCGTCAGTAGCAGCAGGCTAGCACAGAAATTCCATTAAAAAAATTGGGGTAAGTGAGATCTTAAATGAGTCGATTTTGTAATGAACAGTTCACCAGAAGCGCTTGGGCTGGCTGACTGAAAATTATAAGTCAGTGTGCATATACCTGATTTGCATTTTTGACTTTGTTTGACATCATTGTCAATGTGATGTAATTTTGACATCAAGATGGCTTTTGGGTATCTGTTGACTGCATATATATTCACATATTGTACTTAGCAGTACATTGTTTTATTATGAAAATGAAAGGAAAAGTTGGGGTATATATTATTATTATTTTTATTAATATGCATTTGTTATGAACAATCACCGGCCACTTTATTAGGTACACCTTACTAGGACCGGGTTGGACCCCCCTTTTGCCTTCAGAACTGCCTTAATCCTTCTTTACATAGATTCAACAAGGTACTGGAAATATTCCTCTGAGATTTTGGTCCATATTGACATGACAGCATCACACAGTTGCTGCAGATTGGTCGGCTGCACATCCATGATGCGAATTATGTTATGTGCATCATGACGTTTTCATCAATAGTTTTTATGTGCATCTCCAAACTAAGCATTAAAATAGGTGGATGGAAATGTAAGGCTAAGGTGAGAAATACCGCTTCGTCTTTAAAAAAGGGGAAGAGACCAACAGAAGCTCAGAGTTTAGAGAATAAAACCTGCTCCTGACCAGGTTAGATTCACAGAGTGAGTTACCACAGTAACTGAGTTAAAGTTACCTCTCTTTCAGAAACAGTCTTGACTTACTCTGCTTTCTCCAGTTTAACAAACCCTGCCAATTTGGAACGGAAAACCCAGAGTTTCTCTCATTTCAGGGTTAAAATACTCTTTTCACTTAACCTCCTTTCTGAAAATGCCCATTATCTTTATTTCTTATTGTTTACGTCTTGTATTATATACTTGTTTAATGTCCTTTGTAGTTTATTAAATCTGATAATCAAAGCCGAGTCTGTGTATAATACCACATTTTGCTTCACATTTATATGGATTTGTTTAGCTTTTCTTGATTTATAATATTAATACAATATTAATTATAAGGGTGCTTTATATAATTAAATAATTTTACTGTTTATGTACAGTCAAACCGATCAATTCATGGTGAGGTAAGTGATGTTATAAAGTATACTGCCATTCCATTTAAAGAAGTGCCTGACTTGTGTCCTCAGGAGTTCGTTCTTCCAAGTCTGAACTTGGCAAGACTAAACTTCCGAGGACACAAGTCTGAACTTAGCGTACTTGGTCTTAAAAAAAGCCAGAATGTCCTTAAATAAGAATATAAACTATTAATTTTAGATAACTTGATATTATTTGTGCTATTATTCAAAAACGCTTCATTTTCAATTTTTGAGGATGCAAAATGTACTCATAATTCCAGAATCAGTAATACTATAATGAGGTTAACATGACATGAGAATGCAGTAGCCATAGCAACAAAGTGTAAAAAAGACAAAAAAAAGGTATTATTGATGTGTATCTCTTAGTTTTTATAAAGACATCTGTTATCTACCTGTTTCTTCAGCTGGTAATAATTAAATTTGAAACTATGCCTTTATTGTTGTAGTAATTTTCCGATTGTTAAGAGTGTGTGTCTGTGCCTCACATCTCTTTTCACCCTGAACACAGCTGAATGATTCACTCAGACAGCTTTCTTGGAATCTCAGCGGAGCTGTTTTTTGAATTGCTGATCTTTCTGTGTACAAGCCGTTGCTTTAGATAAGGGATGATGTGTTGACCTTGAAGACTGAAATGCGATTCTAAATCTTGACGTCTTCCTTGTTTTCTTTTCTGCCGCTCTTTCCTTCATCTTTATTGTTGTCTGAAAGTTGATAGTGGTGAAAAACACAATTACTTTCAGAATCACTTTAAGAGTTAGATTCAGTGTTATTTTGTTTATAGAATGACTGGATGTTAACATCAGCACAGGTGTGTAGCTGAAGTATGAGGATTACCGAGGACATCTGCGGTGCGATCAAGGTCATTCAAGCCTGCAGTCTAACGCTGTCTGATTGATTGTGACTGACTGGCAGGATTGCTGGCTGTAGTGGTATGTTGACAGGGGAATTCACTAGGAACTGATTGCACTGTTTATTTGTGTGCACTGTTTGTTCAATGTTCTTTGGGTGCCATGTATTACTGGGGCTGAAGATGCACCATCTGAAGTAGTTCTTTAAAATGATAAAAGTATGAAGGTCTATATCCTTAATTTACCAGTATATGCTGAATATAATGTATACTATTCAGGTTGTGGTCTTTAAAATGTGTATAGTACATAAGTTTCTTTTCGTCATGGTCAGGTAAAAGAAAGATCAGATGAGATTGTCTCTGTTGATGTGGTTATGCGTAATGATAATAATTAATAAAAAAATCATTATGCTTGAAGTCTATATGAATTAGATTAGTAGTTTTTTTTCTGTAAAATATCATTTTGACCTTCAAATTTCACATTTTATCACAACTCTTTTTTTCTGTGGTGTAGGAAATGATACTTATTATTAATATTTTTTTGCAACATATCACATAAAAATTAAAAATTCTAGTATTATGAAAGCATTCTCTTTGTGTTAAGCTATTTTAATGTATATGATTGTATTTTGTAACTATAAAAACTATAGACCATTTTGTAGGATGTAAACAAAAACAATGGTCGCAACCTATTTCCTGTTTTACATTTTTAGTTTCTATTGCTTGTAAGAATCCAAAAAGAGCCACATATTTATATATAATCTTGTTTAACATTAAGTTATGATTGAATTACCTCTTGTTACAGTTATGAAATAGTTTAATAACAATCAGGAAATGATTATAGGCCAATGACATCACCATATTGAAATGATCTAAAAAATGCTTATGAATGAGTTCAGCTTTATATAAACACATCTTAAGTAATGGATAAGATATTGTGGCATTTTAAAGGATTTTAAATGCACAGTGCAGAGGCAAAGAATGACATGGGCATATCTAATAGCTCATAATGTGTTTACTAACTTTGCAAATATTTTGGATCATATTTGCTTGTTGGTTAATCTCATTTTATTACTTGTGTCGTTAGTTATATTGAAACGAAAATGAAAACTTGTGAATAGTCATCAAACTAATGATGTAATGTGATTGATTGGAATAAGAGGGTGGTGTTAGAAGATTGTGTCACACACTGAGAAAGGCATTGTGCTGAAACGTCTGTGTTTTGTATCTCTTAAGAATGTAAAAAAAAATACTATATAAAGTAATTATTTAATGAGTGTGAATCACGGCCCTCTGAATTTACCATTAACAAAGTTAACGCACCAAAATGAAAAAAAAAATCAGTGTGCAGCGCAGACTTCATTACTGAACAAGTTGGTTAATCTCCTATCGGCTCCCTGGTAAAACACACAAAAACACACATTAGTGTTCTCGAGCATACACTGATTAACGAAGCCTAAAGTTACTTTCACTGAGTTACTATAGGTACTACTAATGTTTAAAGAAAGTAAATTTGTTTAAAACTGTGATCAGAAACAGGGCCGCTGCTGGCCAAAAGTGTGCCCTATGCAAAATTTTACTGTGGTGCCCCCTTAAGAACAAACACACAAACATATGTTTAAACATGTATTCATTTATGTATTTATGCACATAAATTTGAATTTAAACACTCAAAATTATACTTAAACATTCAAATACTTACATTACAAAATAATAGTTTACATTAAAATAAACACTGACATGTCTTCTGGAGAAGCATTCTCAATTTCAAACATTTACAAAAGGTAAGGAATAAAACCCTCTCTGTACCTGTAGAGATGGACGGTCCTCAGTGCTGCATCCTGTGTCTGTACCTGTGCAGCTCCTGGTATCTCTGGAGCAGTGCTGGATCAGGACACCTCATCTTCTTTTGTGACAAATTTCAGCATTGACCTCTATGTACAATGCAGAAGAAATTATTCATTTTAAAGAAAAAAACTTATGGCATACTATTAAAACTATAAGCTCATCAAGCACTCTTCATAATGTGTCTAAACTACAACCAAAATGTGGATTTATCTTGCACTATAACCTATGGTGACAAAAGTTGACCCATCTGTCAGTGTAAATCAAAGACATGCGTGAAAGAAATTAGTAAATTTTTAAACAAAAACTTTGTTAACATTATACAAAAAATTATCATTAATAAATTCATGCAATAAAAATGCTTTATGGCTTGTGGCTTACAGTAAATTGACTCATTTTATATTATTGCTCATTTTAGAAATTAAAGAATGAGTCAGTTTGTTATTTCATATTGTAATATACAAAAAAAAGGCCTATTAAAAACACACCAATCCACCAATGTACAGACTAAAGAGACTTTATTGTCATTGCAGTGGTACAAGCAATAACAACAGCAGCAATAAGAAATGTAAAGAAATAGACAAAACAACAAACAAAGATAACTGCAAAAAATGATATAATTACATAACATAATTACTATAATAAAAAATACATACAGTGAAATAAATGTGCAGTGCATGTGTATGTAGCTGGTGTGCAAACAGAATTGTAAAGTGTTGCACAAGTTAATAAAAATAACTGAGTTTGTGTAATTATCAGCGACATGGGGAAGAGAGGCAAATCCGAAAAGTTATAGAACATGTCCTGTCATAGTTTAAAGCACAATGCATAGCAGCAAAGCAAGAAACTTACCGTGAACAACAACACATAAGGCAGATTTGGTGCCCTTGTGGAGAAGTTTAAACGATAGCCTCACTAATTTACTTGAACAACCAAAAATAGGTTTACCAGAGTCATGGACATCAGTTACCTGAAAGTGCAAAGTTTTTTCTCTTCTTGGCTCCAGACTGCTGTTGTCTTTTCCTGGGTGACAGTGCCGTGCGTACGCGCCTACACGGCTATGCGGATACATGTAAAAAAATTATGTCACATGTTTGTTTTTGCGTTCATCATAAAATGAATTTTTAAAATGTATTTCACAACATATTATTCATATATATTTTATTTACACTCTATTTATGTTAGTATTATTAAATAAATTGTCACCCTGAAATTTTAAGGTTCTATCTGCGTTCTGAATGATTTTGAGATAACGAGCTTTAAAGTTTTTGCACTCCATATATATAACAGTATGTGTGTAACATTTGTTTTTAAATAAAAAGTCTTAAAATGTAAACAACTTATAAAAAATGTCACATAATGTAAATAAGTTGTCATTTATTCAGAATTTGTCAATAACTAAATTTTGACAGAAATGTCAGTTAGACCCTTATAATTGTAAGGTGACGAAATGTTCATTTTTTTTGTTGTAAAACTGGGATGGTGCCCTCCTCCAGAATATGTGCCCTATACTCTGCGTATAGGGAATGGCGTTACTAATCAGAACTGACTAAAACTACCTGTTTTAAACTTTAACATTTTATTGTACACCTTTCAGCCAATCAGTATCAAGAATTTGAACAGACCATGGAATAATTAAGGAATTAAGTTATTCTGAAACTTTCCATTTACTTCAAATTGTTGAACCTCTCCTCCCTCATCCACAAATGGTGCATAGAATGTCAAAACAATGCAGAAACTAATTTCTATGGTGCCAAAATAGATGGAAAGCAGCTATATAAAAGTTTTTTTTGGTTCAGAATTAAAAAATCTAAACAGCGATTAATAATACCGATACTATAAAAAAATGTTATTTAACTTTTTTTTTTTTTTTGGCAGATGGGGTGAAAAAATTTAAACAACAGCCGTTAAATTACAGAAATTTACTGTAAAGTAACATATGTTACAATACTGAAATTTACTGTAAAATAACAGATGTTAAAGAGACCATACTATAAATGAAATAGGGTCATATCTTGGTTGTAAGGGTCTCCAACAACTGTCTAATATGCATGCAAGGTCAAAAAACACTTTCATGGTCTTATAATCTGCATTTATTTTTACCTAATTATCCCAGCGACTCCCGTATGAATCGTCCAGTGATTCATTTGTTCCCAAACACCTCCTTAGCGCGAAGCTAATCTGCGCTGATTGGACCGATGACAGTCTGTTGCGATTGGTCGACTGCCTTCAGTGAGAGAGTGAAATGCCAAACAGCTAATCAGCAATATAAAAGAAGTCACAGTTCATACACGCTCGATAGTGTAGGCGTGGATTTTAGCTGCCAGTGGGTCAATGTAAATACAGATGATGGACTTGAAAATACAGACAACTAACTATTTTATTGAGCAAAAACTCCAAAAACTGACGAGATCTCCTAGCTTGTCTCACTCTGCTCTTTTCACAGACACACACAGACACACACACACACACACACACACACACACACACACACACACAAACAAACACACATACCTCCGGACGACAGCGCGCACACACGCACACACACACACACTACTCCTCCTCCACGGAGCTCTGTAAACAAAGCAGCACGTGTCGCATTTTTAACGTGGCTTTGCACGCGATATGAGAATATAGCGAGTTAACCTGATACAGTACACGCGGTTACAAGTAACGAATCACAATTAAATACATTTGCAAGCTAGAGTCAACGAGGCAACTTTAATCGCACGTACTTGCACTTGAGAAATGGAGGAAGAAACCCATCCTGACGTCCATCAGTAAGTTACTCTTTACTGATCCTTCCTTTAACAAACGCCGATAAAGTATTCTTTGTAGCATGTAGTTTCCAGAAGTTTCCAGTAGTTTCCAACTGCTTGGTTATAATGCCAAGGTTTCATCTTTGGGTAGAGACTCGATAAAATCCATCTGCAGTGTGACTTCAATTGACCGGCATGTTTGTGTGTGTGTGTTTGTGGGTGTGTGTGTGTCTGGGTTTCTGTGTCAGAGGGCGGGGCCGTAGGTTTCAAATCTCCCGGGTTTGCGCGTGCACGTGATTAACTTGGTTTCGTTAGTATGTCATGGCGAAACACCTAATGACTCGTTATCAAGGCGACTCGTTTGAAGCACTATGAGTCGACTCTTGTATAGATGAATCAACCGTTTTAAACACTGTACTCTTACAGATTTAAGCCTTAGCTGGATACTTCACTTCACTTAGAGCTGTGTTACACGCTACATGGAAGGGGATTTTCAAAAACCCATAATATGGGCTCTTTAAATTACTGAAATTTACTGTAAAATAACAGATGTTAAATTACTGAAATTTACCATAAAATAACAGATGTTAAATTACTGAAATTTACCATAAAATAACAGATGTTAAATTACTGAAATTAACCGTAAATTAACAGATGTTAAATTACTGAAATTTACTGTAAAATAACAGATGTTAAATTACTGAAATGTACCGTAAAATAACAGATGTTAAATTACTGAAATTAACCGTAAATTAACAGATGTTAAATTACTGAAATTAACCGTAAATTATCAGATGTTAAATTACTGAAATTTACTGTAAAATAACAGATGTTAAATTACTGAAATTTACCGTAAAATAACAGATGTTAAATTACTGAAATTAACCGTAAATTAACAGATGTTAAATTACTGAAATTTACTGTAAAATAACAGATGTTAAATTACTGAAATTAATCGTAAATTAACAGATGTTAAATTACTGAAATTTACTGTAAAATAACAAATGTTAAATTACTGAAATTTACCGTAAAATAGCAGATGGTAAATTACATGAATTTAATGAAAATTTAAATGTAAGGAAATTTCTGTAATTTAAGTAAGGCATGTAAATAATGGTGGTTCAAAAAATAACCCCATTTTTAGGGAATAATTAAATAATGGAAAATCCTATGTAAACAGGATTGAACAGCTTTGTTTGTGACATGTTGTGATTAAGCCTTTACTCCGATTATTGGAGATAATCGCATTATTTATACACATGTAATCTTAGTCATTGGTTTTCAGATGTAGCCACAGTGCTTCGTATAAATCCCCAATTATTTAAGTTTTATAATGAAGTACTGACTTTCACAATCTGTGATGCAACCATTGTTTGATGCTTCACTGTTTAGTGAATAATTAACTGATGATAACTGATAATTTACTAATAATAATTAACATATATATTCAGTCCCCTCACTGTTATGACCTTAAATTATTTTAACCAGATTTTTGAGATTCAAACCAGGGACATGTGCTTGTTTAGTGATCAAAATAGCATTGAAATCTCACTTATGATTATTTCTTAGTTGAAAATGGAGATGATATATTTTGGGCATTTTTAAATGAAACAACTTTAGTTCAAAATAAGGACAAAAATTGGGACTGTCCCTGGAAAACAGGCACATCGGAGCACTATGCCTAAATGTATTATTACTATTATTATTATTAATATTATTATATATTTTTTACATCTATTGCAACATAAATGTATTGGCTGCATATATAAAACTGTATACAGATTTATATATATACATACATACACAGAACTGTATATACAAATCTCCTTAATGTCCAACTGCTTACACTATTTCACAACTATCCCTCGAACATGATCCGTGACCTCATGCTGAAAATCTTGAGCTTTAGCAGGTGTTTGTGGGAGATTATATTCACCTGCCATCTGCTCTGTGTAGACACATTTCTTCCCTCGTGCTTTAAAACCTCAATGACTTTTAGGGATATAATCAGATATATCAAATGCATAATCTGTAAATCACCATCTCGTACAGTTCGCTAGATGCTGTATTAAAAAGACATTATGTGAAGAGAAAGATAGTTATTCACATATAATAACAACCACATCTCAATTTTAGAGAGTAACTAACTAAAAGCGAGGATGGCACTAGCTAACTATATTTTTAAGCCTTGACAGTTTGCTGTTTTCAAAACTGTGTAGCTTTTCCAGTAATGAGCTACTTTTTACACACGGTTGCTATATAGCTAGTTTTGTTTCACTGTACTGCACAAAACAGCTTTACAGCTGAGTGAACCGAGGTAATAGGCAAACACGCTCTCTTAAATTCAAATGTCTTCTTTTTGTAGTAAATCACTAGTATGTCTGATTCAGTTTCATGTCAGTTTATTCAAATTCATTGATGGATTGCTCACCAAGGTTGCACTTATTTTATAAAATAAAACAATATAAATAGTTATATCGTGATGCACATACAACACATTCACAATGTATTCATTGAAATGTGACAACATGCAAAATAATAGAAAATCAGAGGTGGGCAAACACTTCAAGTTTTTAGATCATCAAGCAAATTTAAATAATAGTCAAAGATACCACAACACATGCAGTTTTGAAATTAAGATTTTTATTATTAAGGGAAAACTACATGGCCTTTATGTGAAAAAGTGTTTTCCCTTAAACATGATAACTAATTAGGCCACCCATAGCAGCAACAACTGCAATAAAGTGTTTTCAATAACTTGCACTGAGTCTGTTACAGCACTGTGAAGGTATTTTAGTCTGCTCATCTCTACAGAAATGTTGTAAATCAGCTACATTCGAGTTTTTGAGCATGAACCCCCTTTTCTTAGGTCATGCCACAGTATCTGAATTGGATTCAAATCAGGGCTTTGTCTAGGCCACTCCAAAATTGAGTTTTTGCAACATTCAGAAGAGGATTTGCAGGTGTGCTTTAAGTCCTTTTTTTGCTTCAGAACCCAAATTGCTTAAGCTTGAGCTCACTAACAGATGGCCGGACATTCTCTTTTGGATATTTTGGTACACAGCAGAATTCATTTAACATTTATCACAGAAAGTCTTAAAGGTCCTGGGCTCTGGCTGGGCCACTTAAGGACAATCACTGAGTTGTTGTGAAGCCACTCATTTGATATTTTGGCGGTGTGCTTTGGGTCATTGTCCTGCAGGAAGATGCACCATCGCCCCAGTCTGGCCACTCTACCATACAGGCCTGATTGGTGGATTGCTGCACAGATGGTAGTCCATCTGTAAGGTTCTTCTCTCTCCACAGAAGAACGCTGGAGCTCAGACAGAGTGACCATTGGGGTATTGATCCCTTCCCTAAGACCCTTCTCCCCCAATCGCTCAACTTAGATGGCCGGCCAGCTCTAGCAAGAGTCCTTGTGGTTCCAAACATCTTCCACTTAAGGATGATGGAGGCCACTGTGCTCATTGAAGCTTTTAGAGCAGCAGAAATGTTTCTTTAACCTTGCCCAGCCATTTGCCTTAAGACAGTCCTGTCTCAGAGGTCTACAGACAATTCCTTTGTCTTCATGCTTGGTTTGTGCTTAGACATGCATTGTCAACCATGGGACCTATATAGACAGGGGTGTTCCTTTTCAACATAAAAAATTGAACATAAAAAATGTGAAAAAAGTGAAGCGCTATGAATACTTTCTGGATGCACTTTATTGGACTAATATTTAAATTAGCTTAATCTGAAATTTTAAAGTGACAAACATGCAAAAAAACAAGACAACTGTAAGGGCAAACACGTTTTTACACCACTGTACAGTATATTTATGTGTGTGTACATATGTTTGTATGTCCTGTATATATATGTGTATACACACGTATATGTGTGTGTAAACTGAAATCCTAAAATGTTTGTTTTCACAACAACATCAGAGTTTAAATAGTAAACTTTTGTTTTTCTGTTTGTAGTCCCCCCAGGAAAAAAATCAGAAAGGAACTAACAAGCACTTTTGCTCTTTGGCTATATTAATGTTGAAGAGCAAGAATGTTTCCCTGTGGGGAGAACTCGAGCTGTAAAATCAGTAGATAACATAAAGAAATTTCTTGTTGAAAATGCCTTTAAGGTCCTCTGAGAATAACAGTCATTAGTAGTGGTGCTACACTGCGGTTGATAAAGGGAAAAAGGGGAAAATAACTGTTGCTTCCAGTTATATGGCCATTAGATGTTGCTGAGAAAAAAAAAACTCACTTAAAAAAAAAAAAAAAAAACTGTCAAAGTCCTGCTAAGATTCAACAAAGCCGCACAATATTTAAAGTCTCCACTGACAGATCCAAAAAGAGAGTGCTGGAAAAAATCTGACAGGGAATGAACACAAAATTGTGTATGCCACGTGATGTTTCATTAAACGCACATTTTTCATTCTTGAAAAGAAATCACAAAGCTGTCATGAGATTAATGGGGATTTCAGGATTTCACTTTTTATTGGCCCATATTTCTCATCTGTCTTCAGTGCAGATTTACCCACATGCAGGGCGACAAGGACAGAGAGATGTTGATGGCAAACCAACCCCTCTGTCAATTAAAAATGCATAAAAGTCCCGAATGACTCACAGGGGAAAGTTGAGAGGAGGACATTGATTTCTTGTGACTCTCTTGCATGAATTTTATGCCCCATCAAACACATCATATACAACTTTCATGTACAATGGAGGCTGGAGAATAAGGTATTGTAATGTTCTTAGTCATAGTTATTGCAGTAATGGCCTGTCTGAAAGCCTCTCAACTTATCCTGACGTTACCCTGTATGAATGTGTCTTTGCTTTTCAAGTGCACAATAGAAAATAACCATAGTTGTGTAGTAATAATGTAATTTTCATAGCAAGTTTGTTATTTGCCATTAGATTACTGAAGACGCTCCTTTAATGCATTCAAACGTTATGTTAAATTATTTTAAGTTACACGTTCCATCCATGCCCAACCTTAAATCATACCTGAACACTCTCTCTAACAGTTCCAAGTAAACTTTTTTGTGTGACATTCTCATAAAATATCGCATATCTTTGTTCTTAATTGTTCTTAGCCCTGGAAAGTATGTTTATCTATTTTGTGTTATTAGATTTCCTCTACTGTTTCTCTTATGTTTATATTCTTTAGCTGTCAATATAATGCATCAATGGAAGAAAGAGTTAATGGAAATAGATAATGTGTAACATCATATTTGTCAAAAGATGATTTATGTGAATGTAACCCCACCGGTCCGAGCAGGGTGTGAGCTGGCGATACCGGCATGGGAGACAAATGCTCTGAGCAGGCTAAGGATTGCAGAACAACGCCTGTCTCTGGATCTGAGAAGTGAGATTTACGCGATTACCAACTGGCTTCCGTCACATAAGGGCAAATATAGATGAACAAAACATCATTTACTCATTTTACTCATACTCCTTTTATTACTTATAATGTCCAAGGCATTGATATTAATATTATATGCTACTTTTGTGCCTTTATTAGCTTTTTTCTCACCCATTTACTGGGTTAAAAATCTTAAATTATTTCATCTTCACCTGCTGGTGAAAAAGCAGCTGGCAATCTTCAATCTGCAATCTGTAGCTTTTCCTGCAGTTCCCGGATGTGATGTTGAGTTTTAACAGTTGAGTTTGAACTGCTGAATTTATGGAAGCAAATATTTTAACTGATAAAAAATAAACTGAAAATTGCCTTATGAATATTATACATCATATTTTTAAAAGGTATTGAATATTTTGTAAGTGAAATCTGAAAATCCCCCACAGTCCAAAAACATGCGGTACAGGTGAATTGGTTAAGCTAAATTGTCCGTAGTGTATGAATGTGTGTGTGTATGTGTGGATGTTTCCCAGAGATGGGCTGCGGCTGGAAGGGCATCCGCTGCGTAAAAACTTGCTGGATAAGTTGGCGGTTCATTCTGCTGTGGCGACCCCAGATTAATAAAGGGACTAAGCTGACAAGAAAATGAATGAATGAATGAATGTTTCAATATTGGTGTTACTTTTGCACACTGGTAGAAGGATGACACCATGGCTGAAGTATTTATTTTAGACAGGTAATGTTCTGTTCTAAAACTATTTTAGTCCCCCAAAGATGTAGATTGTGTTGTTAAGAATTGGTTATCTGCACAGAAGTGTTTTAGCCACTGAAATCTCGCGGTGAAAGATTGATATGACTATTTTCAGTTTCATAAGGGACCATTTACAGCATCGATAATGAGCTTTTTATTTAGTTAAACAACAAAACAAAAGTAAATAGTGCTATTGAGCATAGCCTGCTTTACTGAGTAAAGTTGCTTTTATATTCACATTGGTTCATTTTTGTCCAATGACAGCCTGTGAAGTGCTCCCCATATTGTTTACCGCTACTCTGAATATGTACTCTGAAATAGCATGTAAGTATGGCTTAGTAATAAGTGTAACTCCTGCATGATCTAGTGGGTTGTCTGCTGGTGTGTCGAGGTGCGTGTATTCACGATTTCAGGAGGCGTGGCTTTATCTCCTATCTATCTATCTATCTATCTATCTATCTATCTATCTATCTATCTATCTATCTATCTATCTATCTATCTATCTATCTATCTATCTATCTATCTATCTATCTATCTATCTATCTATCTATCTATCTAAAAATGATACATCGTGTTAAAAGGGATAATTTACCCAAAAATGAAAATTTACTTGCCATTTATTCACCCTGAAGTTTGAGTTTCTTTCTTCAGCTGAACACAAAGAAGATATCTTTTTGAAGAAAGCTGAAAACAATCATTGTCTTTCATAAAAGGAATTTTCCTCTAAATATTTTATTTGTGTTCAACAGAAGAAGCAAAGAAGGTAAAATGCATTTTTTTGGGTAAACTATTCCTTAGAAACTGATAATACATTTAACAAATTATTTCAACAAATTTATTGAGTTACACAGGAAATATGAAAAATATGACAACTGAAAAAAAAAACTTGTAAAGCATAAAATTCAGTTTTTTATTAGTTACTTATTTACAGAGACCCGGAAGGGACAAGATGGTGGGGAAAAAAGTAAGGTGGAAGAAAAAAAAATCAGAGGGAGAAAAAAAAGAAATGATAGGAAAATTTATATTTTAAAGTTTTTGCGTAATCAAACACTTCTTGTTCACTTCATACATGTCAACCCTCCCATTTTTGCCAGGAATCTCCAGTATTTTACCATTCTATCCCGCATTCATTCAGTCTTTTCCCATATTTCTTATGTATTTGTAATCTTGAAAGCGCGGTAAAATTAATAAAAAAAATGTCTGCATTCACTTTCTTTCCATTAAAACTGTGCGTCGATTGTCCCCCTTCATATGCAACTTTTGAATCAGATGTATATGGGCGTGCTCCGTATGATAAACTGATCCCAGATCAGCTTTTGTACACACCATTTAAAGTGACACCTGTGTTATCAAACAAGTGAAGAACAGCAAATGAATCTCTCCTTTTGTTTTATTTGATAACAGAGGTGTCATCCAGGCCCGTGCAGAGACCGTCCAAAGGGCATGTGCAGGATAAATTTTTTGAAGGGGGGGATTGCGCGCGTACTGAAGAGCGGTGTTGTCGCGCGCGTTCTGATCAGCGGTGTTGTTGCGCGCCTACTAAAGAGCGGGACCGAGGGTGTGCCGCGTCGCGGGGGCACTTTTGACCATTTTGGAAGGGCACTTTCTATCCAAGACTAAAAAGGGCATGTGCACTGCACAGGTTGAGCCCTATGTGTGCACGTGCCTGGTGTCATCACAGATTCACGGATTTATTCACAGATCTATAATGAAAATATTCTATTACTTTCGTAACTGTGCTCATTTAAGAGAACATTAGTTGTGTTTAAAATAAAACATGCAGGACGGACATGTTATTGAGAGTATTATTATTGCGAGTCAAATTATTGAGAGTATTTGTCTTATTTAAACATACACCCGAATATCCAAAAATGTCCTGCACTTCCACTCCTCTTTAAATGGCATGTACAGAAGCTGATCTGGGATCAGTTTATCATACGGATTTGCTGATTTAGGGGTTGCCTATTTTTTTCTCCCTTACGTTTTTTTTTACTCCCACTCAGTTTTTTCCCCCACGATCACGTCCCTTCTGGGTCTCCGTAATTATTTAGAGTCTGGGCAGGGGATGGAAACAAAACTGGAAACGGATTAAATTAGAAATCAAAAAAATTGAAAAGGAGTCCTTGAACATTAACAGAATTGACAAAGATGTATTACATATACATACAAATCACATCACAACACAAAATAATATATTGCATATACATATATTACACTGTGTCAAAAGTCAAATGTGGTTGGCAGAAAGTTGAAAAGCTGAGGTGTTGGAGTACTTTGACTCCCAGTGCTCTGCAATTGAGCTGCGTCTTCAGATCCCACTCCTGAAAGCCTTTCTCTTTGAGCTGTTTTTGACTCATGCTTGAACTTCTACTATACCACAGCACCTTTAATCCCACACCGAGATGACACCAAAAGAATATTTACTTCATATATTTCTGGGAAAACCCAAGAATGTATTCAGCGGTTGTCCTTTTTTTATAAACTGTTAAATATGAGGCCTAAATGACAGTTCATGTAAGTTATAATGACAATAAACACAGTTTAGAAACAGGCCGAGCCAAACCGTCATTAGCCGAGTTTGAAGCCCACAGTTCTGTCATCTGGGGTAAATAATTCATACGATTCAGTTTTGAGAAAGGCTTGAATTTCAAGGAGGGAGTGGGCCGAGAGGAATGGAGTGTGTTTGGAGAGCGTGTCAGAGAATCTCTCCCAAGTTTGAAGAAGGTTCCTGTCGGGAAGCGCAGATCATTTATTGTGACTTAATTTGCACAGAGAATGAGGAATCGCTTTCATTGCGCTGTGCAGTGGTGACGGCATATGAATCTCAATTCTTCAGCTTGTTAAAAACAGACCTTTCATGAGTCGAAGTTATGGGCTCAAGAATACGTAATAAAAAAAGACAGGCAACTTTTCAAGCCATGCTGATTCTACCAAATAAATATTCAAGAGCGTCTTTCATCTGAATAAAAACATTCAGTGCGTTCAGCTGAAATTATGGTGATATCCTACTCCAGTTAAAAGAATTACTCATTCAACATATTTCCATTCAGACAAGCGTCTGATTGAATTGGAAGTACTGTGGTAGGTTGTGTGATAAAAACAAAAAGCAAAACATCTCTCTCTCTCTCTCTCTCTCTCTCTCTCTCTCTCTCTCTCTGTATATATATATATATATATATATATATATATATATATATACATATATATATATATATATATATATATATATATATATATATATATATATATACATATATATACATATATATATATATATATATATATATATATATATATATATATATATATATACATATATATATACATATATATATATATATATATATATATATATATATATATATATATATATATATATATATATACATATATATATATATATATATATATATATATATATATATATATATATATATATATATATATATATATATATATATATATATATATATATTAGGGATGTGCGGAGCAGCCGGTATTTGTATCTGTATTTGTTTTTGTTGAGGGGGGAAAAGTATTTGTATTTGTATTCGAGTAAAATTCAAAATGGCGCAAAAATATATATTTTTTCTATTACACTTCTAATTTACATTATAGTGAAAGTATTGTTTAATTATACCCATTATATAAATTATAGACATGCAATATTGGTTGTTGTTTTTGAACATGTGACAAGAAATGTCATTGAAAAGAAAATAACATAGAAGCCATTATCTCATCTATGGTTAAACCAACAACTAATAAAATACCATTGTGAATATTATGAACCCCACCACCACCGTTCTTGTTGAAGGACACTGAATGGACAGAATAAAAACAAATAATACTTCAAAAAACTGTTCTTCTTCTGAAAGAACTTCTTTCCAATGGACAGAATTCCAAAAACTAAAATTAGCTAAATAAATCTATATAAAACCCTGCCTGGGAGATCTGGCAGAGCAAAAGTATTCTATATAATACTAAAAGATACAGCACTGCTATTGTCATCTGCCTGCCACAAAACAGACACAAAGTTTTTTTACTTTTTTATGTTTAAACTGACTTGCTGGGGCAGAATGTGGCTGTGTTGATGGTTTGGTGCTTGTGGAGGATTTAGCAGAACATAGCTGTGCTGATTGAGGGGATTGATGCTTGTGGGGGGTTCACAGACAGTATCAGGAGAGGATGCTTTTAGTGCATGTGATAATATATTACATAGAAGGTTGCGCGGTGGCACAGTAAATAGCACTGTCGCCTCACAGCAAGAAGGTTGCTGGTTCAAGCCCCAACTGGGTTCTCCCCATGTTGGCGTGGGTTTCCTCCGGGTGCTCCGGTTTCCCCCACAGTCCAAACACATGCAATACAGGTGAATTGGGTAAGCTAAATTGTCCCTATTGTATGTGTGTGAAAGAGAGTGTATGGATGTTTCCCAGTGCTGGGTAGCAGCTGGAAGGGCAGCCACTGCGTAAAACATATGCTGGATAAATTGGTGGTTCATTCCACTGTGGCAACCCCAGATTGATAAAGGGACTTAGCCGAAAAGAAATGAATGATTATGCATAGAAGATGTTGACAGATGTTTAATATATCTGCCTCTGCTGATTTCACTTTTGCACACATTATACAGTATCAGTTTGTTTTATCTGCAGCTTCACTGACTGTAAAATTCTTCCACAAAGAACATGAAGTTTTTTTTTGACTGGTGGAGGACCAAGAAATGGCTCAGCAGCAATCACTCTTTTTCACTCTTTTTCTGAGTGCCCAAATGTATTTGAGGAGTTTCAAGTTAATAAAAAGTGACGGGAAGCTATGCTAAGGTTAACTAGCCTAAAGCATATATCTTGCTGTCAGTAATGTAGACGTACCATATAACTCCCATAAGTGCATACTATTCGACACAACTGCAAAAGCATTGTTTTAACCTTTATAAACGAACGTTAACGTTACTCTGTCAACAGTCTATTGTCTAAATTACCGCGCTAACAGAGCTAACGTTGCGTAAACAGAGAGCACCCGATTGCAAACTTCAAAAATGCAGCGTAATGGAAAATCCCGATCAAACTCTGCTACAAGTTTATAAACTGCATCTGGAACCCAATTAAGGTACAAAAATCTATTTAACAAAAATAGTGATGCAGTGAAGTATTTTTTCGCTCAGCCGAGCCTTCTGTCTGTTGCTGTGGAGAAGCTTGTGCCAGACACCTTTTACCTCCGCCCCGCCCTCCGACTTCTGACTGAGCGTCTCTCTCTCTCTCTCTCTCTCTCTCACTCACTCACTCACTCACTCACGCTGGCATGTACTGTGGTCTCATGAGGAAACGCTGCTTTTTTCGTTTTTCTTGCTCCCGAATACAAATAATTTTTCAAGTATTTGTTCGAAATAAGTATTCGTAAAAACACGCTATTCGTGCCTTTCCGAATACCGTATTCGGGTTCGGCTCCACCCTTAATATATATATATATATATATATATATATATATATATAGACACACACACACACAAACACACACAGACTCACACTGCTTTATTAGGTACACCTGTTTAACTGCTTGTTAACACAAATTTCTAATCAGTCAATCATGGCAGCAACTCAATGCATTTAGGCATGTGGACATGGTCAAGACAATCTGCAGCAGTTCAAACCAACCCTCAGAATGGGCAAGTAAGGTAATTTAGGTGACTTTGAATGTGGCATGGTTGTTGGTGCTAGGGAATGAAAAACGTTGCCTGGTCTGATGGTTCTCGATTTCTGCTGCGACGTTCAGATGGTATGGTCAGAATTTGGCATCAACAACATGAAAGCATGGATCCATCCTGCCTTGTAGCAACGCTTAAGGCTGATGGTGTAATGGTGTGGGGGATATTTTCTTGGCACTCTCTGGGCCCATTAGTACCAACTGAGCATTGTGTCAACACCACAGCCTACCTGAGTATTGTTGCTGACCATGTCCATTCCTTTATGACCACAG
This sequence comes from Danio rerio, assembly GCF_052040795.2. Lineage (NCBI taxonomy): Eukaryota > Metazoa > Chordata > Actinopteri > Cypriniformes > Danionidae > Danio > Danio rerio. The sequence goes on from NC_141038.1 coordinate 40,583,814, forward strand.
TGTACCCATCTTCTGATGGCTACTTCCAGCAGGATAATGCGCCATAAAGCACGGATCATCTTAGACTGGTTTCTTAAACATGACTATGAGTTCAATGAACTCAAATGGCCTCCACAGCCAGCAGACTCAATCCAAAAGAGCACCTTTGGGATGTGGTCGAGCGGGAGACTCACATCATGAGTGTGCAGCCAACTAAATCTGCAGCAATTGTGTGATGCTATCATGTCAACATGGGCAAAAATCTCTGAGGAATATTTCCAGTTCCTTGTTGAATCTATGCTAGGATTAAGGCAAGAGGGGAGCAAGAGGGGGGTCCCACTCGGTACTAGTAAGGTGTAAAAAGTATTTTATATATATATATATATATATATATATATATATATATATATATATATATATATATATATATATATATATATATATGCGCCAATAAAAGAGGATGCAAAAGCAACAGTTGGCAATAAGCTCCTGCCTAAAGTCAATCAGAGGTCTTTTTTTCATTTTTTTTTATTTTATTTTTATTGTTAACACTCAATTGAGTACAATCATACAATATTTCAAGATATATTATAGTGACTTTAAGTGACATACATTATATACACAATGTGACCATAGTGTATAAGTATACACACATTTGATCAGTTGAGCATCTTATATTTGTTTATAACTTCTAACTGAAATATATTTAACCCATTTCCTCCATTTTCCCTGGAATGCAACCTTCTTTAAATTAATTAAAGGAGTGAATTTTTCCCTTGTATAGATCTCGATAGTTGCATCTATCCAATTATTTACGGTTGGTCTGGCAGAAGTTTTCAAAAAACTCTGGTTTCAATTTCCTGACACTGCATTTGCATGTGGATAAATGACCGAACCACATAAAAAAGCTGCAGTTTTCAAAATAACTGTTTGTGTGGACAGTGCCTTTTTTGTGCTATGTACCTGCATCCCATCAGCATGTGAGAATGATTACCACAGTCTCACAGGAAAGCAGCACCTGTCGTTATTTAAACCACAGTATCAGCAGAAGATGTGTTAATCACTAAGGCTCACAGGTGGTAACAGATTGAGCCTTTACTGGTGGGATCGGTTATAGCAGAAAAGATAAGAAAAGACCCATTGCTGTTCTGTTCATCAGACTTTACTGAAGGCCTAAATGGGCCAATATTCCCCAGATGTGAAAAATGAGATTTTTCTCTCATAGATCTGTCATATTCACTTTGAGAGCTCATACACTTTCCATTCTCCACACCACAGCTCACTGCTTCCCATTCGGTAATCCACCCTGACAAACAGAAAGAGGTACAAGACGCAGAGATTGTTTTTCCTCAAGCCTTTTGAATTCCTGAAAGAGGCGTTGTATAAATCATTTGACTGATGCAAACAGACTCCAACAGAGTCATCACATAGAGGCGCAATGAGAAACAAGACAATACGAATTCTTTCAAATCATGTATGTTGTAATGTATGGTTATCTGATATAAACATTATATGTTCAAAATTGATAAATGATTCTTCAGGTCTCAAGTGACCGGAAGAAAAGAAATTCTCAATGCCTCATCACGCTGCTGCCAATAAATAAACTCCCATTGAAAACACCTAAGAAAATATGTGAGCCTTGGGTGGCCTTACTTCTCTAAAACCTAAACATACCTCATAAATATGCTAATTTATAATCAGTAAATGTGAGAATTTTCCAGAATAACACACAAAATACATGGTTTTGTAGGTATTTGTTGTAAGTGCACAGTCCACAATCCATCATTATTAATCCATATTAACTAGTCAGGCCCTAATCCATTCAACACAGACTCAAAGAGAATACGTGCCCAGAGCAAACTTTTTGGGAAACCACAAATACATTGTTGGCATAGGATTCCCTGCATTCCCAATGGAGAAAGTATTGTTTTCATGTGGTTGTTCAAACAGCGTGGAATAAACACAAGTTGTATTTAATTGTATCATTGATCGGTTGTCAAACATGTTCACCTTGCCTGCTTATATCCCCATGGACGGCTTTTTTGAAGTAGTCAGTTTGCTCGGTAGATCGCCTTGTACAGTGTTATATGTGGGATGTGGAGTTCACCTGAGTAGTCCTGAGTTTGACAAAGGGCGGATCCAGAAACCAGGTAAAAACAAAAAAGCAATGTGGTAAAAGTATGCAGGAGAGATGCACTTTTGTCTTCTCATTTGCTTTTGAAATCACTATAGTTCATGCTTAGAAAAGAGGTTGGGTCAGGCAATCGCAAGGTGATATTTGCTAAGCAAGCTGGCTGGCTTCTCATAGATGCACATAACAAAGACGCTTAAATGTTACATGTGAGAAAATGTAGTCCTGTAACATGTACGCAACAGCCTTGAGGAGATTTCTGAGAAGGACATGCAAATGCCACGTATGAGAAAACATTTTGGTTTTTAAAAAAATGTACACAATAGCCTGTGGCGGATTTGTAAACACAAGCCACAAGCAAATGTCGTCAGAGCAACATATTTCATGGTTTACAAAAATGCCCTGGGCACGTTTTTTCCAATGAGTCAGGGTTGTTCCAATGGTTTACACCGTTTTAGTTATTGGTGAGTTATTCTGACATAACTTTTTTTCTGAGAAAATAACTTTTTTCACCTTCCTCTGTTATTCCAACCCAGGCTCATTCTGTAAACATACTGCTATATACATTTCTGGAGACCACCAAATACAGTATGTCCTTGGAGGTAAATTTTTTTGCAGTTTTCATTTTTGCGAATGCACCAGAGGCCGATGTTTATGCTGTTTTGGATTTTAAATTTCTCTCACGAGTGCAATTTGTGCCTCCTGTTCTTAAGTAAATCCACCAGAGGCCTCTGTCGACTGACCGACTGACTAAATGACTGATTGATTGACTGACCCACCCTCCTTCTTTCCTAAACCCAACCAATAGTGTATTCACAATCACCAGTTTACCCGCACACCCACTTACCCAAACCCAACTAACCCAATCCAGAAAAACAAAAGCCCTTGCCTGATTTTACCACGTTTTCTGATTTTACCACAATCTCACCCTGTTCTTCGCTGGACTCCACTCCCGTCTTTGTGGTCAACTCTGCTGAAATACATGGCGAGTTACTAGAGAAATTGGCAACAGTGGTAAAGAGGTAAGTGGTCAGTTGGTAAGTGCGAAAAAAAACCTCGTCATACCACACCGTAGCATTCGTTTTAAAGATGAAATGCAGCCATACATACTTCTGGCTAAATATTACAAATTCACAATCTCCGAAAATGTATATTGGGCTACGTTTTCAGAATGAGCTTATGTTGAGTTAAGTTTTTCACATTGTCTAACATTCTAAAATCACCATTCAGATGCACAGGATATTACATTAAATGCAAATTTTCTCTACATGCTAAGGCACTGTTTAATTCGCAATTGCTCACTTTTGGGTACTTTTCCATTGCTTTCTTTAACTAATACCTGGTACTTTTTAAAGTACCACTTCAGATGAGGTTCTAAACGAGCCGTACCATTACCAAAATCTGACATGTACAAATTGCTGATCACTCATTGTTCAATTATCACTACCAGCATCATTACCAGTGTCAACGGAATTGTGACATGGGACGCTTAGCCTGCTATATTTTGAATAGTCAGCAGCATTAACCTATACACCTATACCTATACACCAGCTTAAAATAAACCACCCCTGGATGCACATAGAAACAACAGAAAATGTTCAAGCGTTTTTATAAGATATAAGTGGAAATTGGTGTGAAATGTGCTGATGGAATGTGGGCGAAGCAGTACTAAATTGAAGTGTAAATGCAAATCGTGCCAAGCTGTGTTGAACTGTGGAGTGGAATATTGGCTTAAGTTAACTCTACAGTCACATTTTAAGTGTATGTCATGTACTGCGTTTGGAGATTGCCAGTCTACATTAGGACTGATTTCCACAGAGACACTAGATGTCGACCAAAGAGTGCATGAATTCACTTATTAGAATATAATTCAAACAATTTATCATAAACTAGCAATGCAGCCCAGAAGCTGCCCTGTCTGTTTATGGTCAGGAACTGCTACTGGCTGCAACTTATAAAAACATGAGATGTTGGCCTGCTGTGTTTCTGCTAGAGTTTATCTGTTCAAAATTCTGTGAGGGGGTTCAGTTTCTTCCTGTTACTGTTCTGATCACTGAAATAAAACATGCAGTTCTGGTTGCTGTACTTCTAGCACTACCATACCTGAAAAACATACCTCTGAGAAAGCAAAATATATGTGTTTAGCCCAATTCTTCAAGCAAAACCCACATTCCAGCAGCACATTCGACACTGATTTCCACTTAGATCTTATAAAACACTTAAACATGTCCTGTTGTTTCTATGTGAATCCATGAATATGTTATATTGGTGGAAAATTCTGAAGTAAACCTTCATGACCAATCATGACCAGATTCAATTTCGGAAATGATTGATTGTGTTATAGATACAAAATATTGGATGACTACATTTCCATTTAATTAATACATATAAGACAGTGATAATAAGTATTATGCTTGACACTTTCAAAAATACAAGTTTTACTTTACATGTTTCACAGTCAAAGACCAGTGGGTTGTATTGTACAGCAGCTTGTCTTTTGAAAAGAATGTCCCCCATTATGTTACAAAAACAGCCTTCTTCCACTTTACAAGTATTGCCACACAAAAAAAACATGTCATCTGTTTCTAATACAGAAAACTTGTTCATGCATTGATGACATTCAGACTGGATTATTGTAATCCATCTTTCAAGAGTTCACACTTAGCTGATGATTTATAAAAGCTTGTTTGGCATGCTGTCCCGGGAGAGAGCCCCAAGCTCAAGGGCTCCTCGAGCCCGGGGCTTCCTCCCGTTGGCAGAGCAAGAGGGGAGCCTGAGCTCGGTGGATCTCAGAACTCCCCTGCTGTGGTAACTATGGGAACACAAGGGATTAGACAAAGCTTGATTGTTATGCATGTTGATAGTCTTTGGATGGTGGGAGGAAACCGGAGAACCCGGGGAAAACCCACGCGGACACGGGGAGAACATACAAACTCCTCACAGAAACACCCACCGGTCCTGTGGAACCAGGGCTGGCAGTGTTCTTGCTGTGGGGCTCACAGTGCTAACCACTGGGCCGCCGTGCCGCCCAATCAGAGGTAAAGGCAGAGGGTTTCTTCCAAACAAAGATAAAGTGAACTGAAAACTGTGGCTATTCATATGATTGGAAGATAGTAATAAGCAAATGCGAGACCGGCCGTGATAAATCATAAGCACGTGATCCTCTTGAAATTAGTTTATGAATAAACTTCACTTAATAAATAAGCTATACTGAGCAGATGTTTGGTAGTACCTAGAATCACAACCAAAGCAAGAACAACATTTTCACATCAGATGTCTTAACATTGCTTATGTTTCGGGAGCAGAAACACTTTCAATTCAAATCAAGAATAAAAACACATCTCTTTAGCCATGCAGACACATAATGCACCCATTACCATTGTGCTTCAGTACATCTGATCAAAAGCACACTATTATCCTTTGCTTGAATTATGCCAATTATTCGACGCACGCTTTTCTGCTCAGATCTCTGAAAGAGGATGCCAATGCTTGTGAGGATTTCACAAACTTTTGATAACAAAATGACATTTCATGTATTATATAATTTAATTATCTGCATGATAACTGTGTAGTCTGCCATTAAGACATTAACTTGACAAACATCTTAGATTACATTTTCTGAGTTTAAGGCATCTAATGACAGTATGCACGTAAACACCACTCAGCCTGTTTTGCTTGCTAGAATTCAAACCAATCAACCAACCATGAATCCACATTTGAAACAGGCTGTGAGTGAACTATGGCGCAGTCTAGTTCTGCCCCAGTCATCAACAAAGCCTGAATTGCGTTGACAGGCTCATAAAACCTAAAGTCTGTGTCACAGTGTTTCACACAAATCATGAATTCTAAGAATTATCCATGATATGATCAGGATGTGTTCAAATCTGTTAGTGATCTTGTTTGCAGGTTGTGTGTGTGATTTCATTTGTTAAAAGAGTAATTAGGTACAGCCGATTTTCAATTCGGAGCTCTTTAATCTCTCAGTAATCTGTCTTTCTTATCGCTGACAGAAGAACCAGTCCAGTTAAGCCGGACCACATCAATTTTCAAGATAAAATTCAATTTCACTGAGTTCATTTGTCTTAATTACCAAACGTTTAAACAGCCAAGAAATAGGATGGAAAAAAGTCTAAATAGCTCACTATTACCAAATATAACAAATTTTTTACAAACACCTTTATATAACTGAAAAATCTAGGCTATTTTTGCATTACATTACAATCACACAAAACTTTTGCTGATAAATAATGAATATGCTAGTTTTTCATTTGCAAGGATAATCTGTTTTGAAATAGCAAACATTTTGGACAATGTCATTATGCAGGAATGCTAATCACTACAGTTTCGACAGTTACTAATTCTTTTACTACAGTTACTAAAGTGTTTACACACTTTTTATTCGTTTGATAGTTGATGCATAAATGAGCAAGAGATTCTCATACTTTAAAAAATCCACATAAAAGAGGAACTTTATTTTCAATAAACAGCACAAAACTTACCTGACAAATATTATAAGATGCATTCACGAGCATTGTATTCTCATTACAATTGGTTTAAATGTCAGAAATGAGAATGGAAATTCTCTATGTAGCCCTTCAATCAAAATAAAAACATGAACAGTTAACAATCTGTCTGAGAAGCCCTGCAAACACTTGATTCAATTTAAAACCAAAAATGGAACATTTTAACAAAGAAAAGGCATAAAAACGTATGACAACATCATGACTTACTACTGTATGTTGTGGTGTAATCTGAATGTACTACTTTCACTATGTTGACAATATCACTTAATCTACTATACCAGTGTCAGTTACGCCACACCAATGCCTTTCACAAATCCTCTCATGAGGCCTCATGGGATAGTAGCATATCCCTCATATACACACTTCAGAAGGAAGGAAGTAGGTCATTCATAAGTACATCCATGGGTAGAATTAACTACTTTTTTTACACACTCTTTTATGATCTAACTAGCTTTTTACTTACTGTATAGCGAGAAAGTGATTTCAGATTTAGCCCAGGGATATTAACTTAGTTCCTAGAGGGCCACAACCTTGTAGAGTTTAAGTTTAACCTTAATTAAATGCGCCCGGTTCAGCTAATTAGGTCCTCCAGGCTTATTGAAGATTACAGGTATGGATGTTGGAGCAAGGCTGGAACTAAACTCTGCAGGACTGTGGTCCTCTGATAACTGGATTTACAATCCCCAATACAGACTAAACAATAGACGTAGACCACTAAATACATTCACAGCAACAATTCACACACACACATGGGTTTTCATGTTTTATAGGGAATTGTATATTGTAGAGTCCTCCTAGCCCAACCCTTCAAACTCAACCTTCACAGAAAACATTCTGCAGGTTTACATTTTCAAATTTTGTATTATCATCCTTCTCAAGGGGACCAAAAAATGTCCCCAGAAGGTCAAATATTACAGGTATTATGATAATTTATGGCGTCATGGTGGCGCAGTGGGTAGCATGATCACCTCACAACAAGAAGGTCACTGGTTCAAGTCTTGGCTGGGTCAGTTTGCTTTTCTGTGTGGAGTCTGCATGTTCTCCCCGTGTTCACGTGTGTTTCCTCCAGGTGCTTTGGTGTCCCTAAGTCCAAAGACATGTGCAAGGTGAGTTGTGTAGGCTAAATTCCGTAGTGTATGAGTGTGTATGGATGTTTCCCAGAGATGGGTTGCAGCTGGAAAGGCATCCGCTGCATAAAACATATGCTGAATAAGTTGGCGGTTCGTTTCGCTGTGGCGACCCCAGATTAAGGGTACTGGTCTGTGGATCAATTGGTACCGGGCCGCACAAGAAATTTTTAATTTACTTAAAAAAATTTCTTGCGAAGGGGAAAAGGCCCAGTAAAGACCCACAAATGGCCAGTTCAAGAAGATCAACTGCTGGAGATCACAAATGATGGTGGCCTTTTAGGGGCCATTTGCATACCGTGCCTTTTCTAGTTCGAGCAAGTACGTTATTTTCAATGGCATGACACGCTTGCGCCTTCGAGACGCACCCAGTTGAATGAATGTCATGAGTGCACCACGAGTCACATGACAAGAACTGACTGATCAGCTTTAAACTTTGTATGGAATATACACATTTTTGGTAGACTGTAATCTCAGATAAACACAGAACACCCAAACACTGCAGTGTTTTGTCAGCTCATCTTCTGAGAAAACGGTTGATGGTCACCTATAGCAACCAATGAAATTCCCACTCACCCAATCCCACCACACTGTAATGTAATGTAATTGTAATGTTGAATGCCCCCCTTCATGCGTCTCTGTTGTTAATGCTGCCATCTGATATTAATTTAACAATTTATTTTCATAATTACATTGTCAAAAATTAAACAAAATGAAAAAAATAAAACTGTCACCTATGGCCTTCCCATATATATCTGGTGGCCATATGGGCCACAACACATGCGCTGTCACTTTATTAAAACCAAACCCAATTGTGGGAGGAGTGAAATTAACATATGCAATTTCAACAACCAAATGCATTTACTGTCCAGTTTCACCTCCTGAAGTGGTCTGAGCGATCGGATTTACATCTGTCTTGAAAGCATTTCAGAGGGCATTTAAACCATTTGGATAGCTATCAATCAGAAAAAAAATGCATGAAGTTACCAGGTGTAAACAGCCCCTTCATGTTCAAAGTCATGTGTTTCTTGTTTCATGTAAGGTGTGATTCCTTGTTTTCCCTTTGCTTTGTTGATGTTTCATGTTCTCCTTAGTTGATTGTATAATTATCTTGTTATGGTTTTCTATTAGTTGTTTCATCATGTACCTATAAGGTATGTTTGATTTGAAGCAGCAATTAAACTTCAGACTGATACACATGCTTTTGATCTCTTGCTACGTTGATGTCATACCGATCAGTTGTGCAGCTTCACTTTGAATTCAAACATACTATGACAAAATGATATACTGTATGCAAAAGTGTATGTTTACTGTGTACTGTACAAATACTAATGTTTTCTACTAATGATTTTAAAAATCGAACTGCTACACACCTCAACAGAAATAACTACTAAGGTTTTCTGTAACATTTTACTTCAAGAGGTTCTTAAGACTGTCGTGTGACGGTCATTAACATGTAACTGGTATTAAGTGTTGTTTACTCAGTTATAACATTTTACATAAACACAGGCTTATTCTGAAAATGTAACCCTATATACATTTCTGGAGATCGTAAATTATGCAGCCAGAAGTACCTATATCTACATTTAGTCTTTAAAACAAGTGCTACGGGTGGTGTGAGTCAATCAGTGCTTTTGAAAACACTATTGATTGGGTTTAGGGAAGGAGGAGAGTGGGTCATTCGTTCATTCATTCATTCAGTCAGTCGACAGTGGCCTCTGGTCGATTTATGCGAGAACAGCTAGGAAAAGCATACACATCGGCCTCTGGTGGATTTACAAAAACAAAAACTGCTGAAAAACGTAGCTCCTGGGATGTATTTGCTGCTCTCTAGAAATGTATATAGCGGTACATTTTCTGATGAGCCTGAGTTGTTTTAAATGGAAAGGTGACATTGTTTGAGATGTTTTTGCCATAAAAAAACTTGAGATTACCAAATACAAAATAACATGTTTTTGTTATGACATCTTGACATTACAAAACAAATCTGTCATAATCTGTCATGATGCCTTTATTACTGTCATCAATTTTATAAGTGTCATTAATATTTTTTTCTTAACCTTAACTACAGTGGTAGACACTGAATTTGTCATGAAAATGTCATTTCATATTATTGCTGTTAACAATTTTTTTTCACAGACTATTGGCACCTTTAATGAATATTTTAATTATCTGAAACAAATCATGTTGCAATTATAATTTTTTAATAATTTTGGCCTGATGACACAATGTTTATGACAAGTGTATGACAATGATGTTTATGACATGTTTATGACATGTCGCCAAATTTGATTGTCAAGTTATTAAACATTGTCACCTTTTCATTTAACCTCTTAAAGTCAAGTGCTTTTTCAGCCTGATCTCGCGAGGAAATGTATTTTTTTAAATGTTTTGTCAGTTTAGTGGCTAATTCGTACAAATTCTTACAAGTTCAGTCGTACAAAATTTGTACGATTTTAAAAAGGTGTGGCACCCAACCCCATCCCTAACCCCAAAAGTCATTGGGTGATGAGCAAATCGTACTAAATTGTACAAATTCATATAATTTAGCCACTAAATCAAAAAGTTAGGAATTGCCATGAGATTGCGTTTGCTATTTTGGGCTTTCCACCTGGATTGTGCCTACCCAAATTCACATGCAGACGTGTAAATGCCAAAGTTTCTTATCATTTTAAAGAAAAATCTTTGGATTCTCATAAAACACTGTTGAAAGTGATTGAAATAATTGTATATGCTGTCTGTAATATAATAAACCCCTCCAAAAAAGTGGCGCTTTTTTTTGTAAACTCAAAGTGTACCTTTTTGGTTCTGTGTGGTCTAGGTTGATTTAATTAATTTTGGTGATTCCTGCACATGTCAGTAATCATAGGAAAATGTCTCTACTGAGAGAACTGAACCACTTATGGGGGTATTGGGCCAGTGCGGACCTTTAAAATTTAAAGAATGCTTAAGTAATGACACTTTTTAACAGTTGTCATATACATGCATACAATCCCATACATATTCATGGCGTGTCATGTCATGATTATAAAGGTGGCATGACTTATAAACATTTCTTCAAACAAACAAAAATATATTTTTTAATAATTTATTTTTAAAAGGTAATGAAAACACTAAATATTTTCTAAGCTTTACCACAGGCCTCTTCTTGCACATTACACCAACTTCTTTTTATCTTTCATGCATTTTATTTATAGCCATAAACTTTACATGTTATTGTCATACTTCAAGCTGTAATATCACATATAGTGCAGTGGAAACAGAAACAGAAACAATGGAATTAATGGTAAGTGTTTTTGTTGTGTTACTGTTTGCCATAAATATCATGTAAAATAATTAAAACTGGCTTTATTGCAGGTCAAATAGCATCATAGTCATGCATTGTTTCACACAAATAGTTTTTTCTATGTGAAATTTCTCACTTGATGTGAATGGGTCTTAAATCAAAGCAGCGACCCCAAGCTCTAAGACCCAATTAAATCAAGAGCTCAGGTGAAATTACCTTTTCAAGGTGGGCTGAAGCTCCTGTCTATACAGTACCTGCAAGGGTACAATCATAAAGCATACTTTTGCTCGGTGCTTACCCTCAAAATTAATTCTGCTTCTTCACCGTTCCACAGACCTATCATCTGAGCCTGGATTTCTTGGACTGCAAAGCTGAGATAAGAAAACGCGTTCAAGCTTATTCAAATGGGAAAATTGGTTTTGATCACATAGCTGAGGTTTTTGAGCTGTGGCGAAAAGAAGTCCTTAGTGAGTGCTTACCAGGCACAGCTCCAACTCGATGAAGACATCTCGACTGAGCAAGGATACAAAAATCTTCCATTCAGTAAGCTGCAGGTTCTATTCAGCGACTAACACAATTATGTTTTCTCTTTCCCTTTCGCACACACACACACATATACACACACACACACACACACACACACACACACACACACACACACACACACACAGCATCAGCTTTCATAAGGTCTAGGTTATACACAAACGTACACAAGCATACATGAACCCACACGCACAGAGACTTGTACTGTTTGTTTTCATTGATTATACAGGCATTCATTTCCAAACAGCTCTTCACCTAGACTCCACACTGCTGCATACACGAAACACAATGCACTCTAACCAGAGCAGCTGCTCAGAGACTTGAGTGTGTGCAGCATGATAATGTGTTAAACCTTTGTACACCTCTTTGTTTGAAAAAAAAAAAATTCAATTACACGTACACAAACAGAAACGTGGATGTACAAGCAAATACACCTCTGGATAGCTCCATCTGTGGGAACGAAATGGCAAAGATCATCCTAAACTGAAATAAATATCTTGGATATCGATAAGAGTACTAATAAACAATATTTGCATATGGAAAATTGTGCAAAACTATACAACCCAGGCTCATTTTGAAAACGAACCTCTATATACGTTTCTGGAGGCCCTGTACTACGTCCCAGGAGGTATGTATTTTTGCAGTTTTTATTTTCGCGAATCCACGAGAGGTCGCTATGTATGCTTTTTCATATCTTAAATTATCTCAGACCTGCTGTTCTCCCATAAACTCACCAGAGGCCACTGTTGACTGACTGACTGACTGACCAATTGACTGACCCACCCTCCTCCTTCGCTAAACCCAACCAATTTTATCAATTGATGACGATGACCGGGTTCGAGTCTGGGGAAGAGCGCTTCCAGAAATCAGGACAGACAAAAACAGAATCCAAAAAATAAAGTGAACAAGTTCATAACAGGGTGAGAATGTGGTAAAATTTGAAAACATGGTAAAAATTAGGGCTTTTCTTTTTCTGGACGGCTTTTGTAAATTGTTGGTTGGGTTTAGGAAAGTAAGCGGGTGGGCAGGTCAATCTGTAAAATTAGTTGGGTTTAGGGGAAAAAAGGATGGTGGGTCAGTCTATTGGCCAGTCGCCTAGTCAATCATTCAGTCAGTCAGACAGATGGTCGTTAAACAGCGGCCTCTGGTGGGTTAATGTGAGAACAGTGTGGGTGAGATACAAAAAAAGTGCACACAGCAGCCTCTCGTGGATTTGTGAATACAAAATCTGCAAAAATACTTACCTCCCAAAATACTTACCTCCCAGGACGTATTTACAGGGACTACGTTTTTAAAATATGCCTGGGTTTGTTTTTATCTTACCTGCTTTCTGGAACCGTTCTTCACCAGACTCAAACCCCATTGTCGTGGTCAACTCCTCTGCGTCTGAAGTGTGCCGAAGTACATGACTACCTAACTGGACAAACTAGTTGCAGTGGGAAAGTCATCCACATGGAGGTAAGCACTCATCTGGCAAGCACAAAAAGGAATGGGGTTATATTGCTCCGTAGCGTTCATTTAAAAAATTAAATGCAGCCATATGTACCTCTGACAACATAATTTGCGGTCTCCAGAAACGTATATAGGGACTACTTTTCAGAATGAGTCTGTGTTGAAACTATAGTAGGCGAACACGAACAATATTCTCAAGGTATCAGTTTGAAGGAATCTAAAAACTTTTAATGAACTCAGCAAATTGGTTGTATGAAATGTAATTTGCAAGTAACTTGCCTGCAGTGGTGTTAAGTAACAAATTACAAATACTCAAATTACTGTATTGGAGCAGTTTTTCTCAGAAATTGTAATTTACTAAGTAGTTTTAAAAATGTGTACTTTTACTCCACTACTTACCTTCAAACTGCAGTCACTACTTTTATTTTTTATTTATTGGGATTGGGTGAGTAGTCTTGTGATTCCTGTTAAAGCAAATTGCACACAGAAGGTAAATTGCATCAAAAGGAACTACCTTATGTCACACAACCAGCGATCGCTTCCCAGAGGATCGCTGGTTTTCACACGAACTCTCCAAACTACATTTCCGCTTTTCCCAGGACCACATTTTCATACATGCACTGCTCCCAAACACGCAAGTCTGTTCAGTCATCTATCCTGATTGCAAACACCAGCTGGACCTTGTTCACAGACTGATTTCACTACATTCATAAGCCACTCATTGACGCTACCAGTTTGCCAAGTCTTGTTTGCTTCCTAGTAACATTACAACGCGTTTCCCTGTCTTGTTTCTCCGTGTATCGATCCTAGCCTAGTACCCTTGTTATCCTGTTTAGCCGCCTGCCTTTTGACCTTTTGCCTGTTTAACGTTTATGATTCTGGACTGCCTTTATATACCCGTTTGCACCTGATGACCACGGCTTACCTGACTTTGAATAAATCTGCATATTGGATCTTACCTCCTGTTGTCTCCTGTCACTCCACCCCAGTCGTGGTAACACCTTAATACATGGACGATTCATAATTGCAGCAAACGGTTTGGAAGCATTTCCAAGAAGACGTCTAAAATCTTTACCCGCAATGACAGAGACTGTTTAGATGCATGTCTCTGATGAGAAGATGGCAGATGTTTACTGTATGGTGACCGAAATGGCCTTAAACACTCAGCAGGCACAAGACATCAACATGACATCAGATCGATGTCAGATTAACCCTAACCCTAACCATTTTGTTTCTAAATGAAAATCCGGTTGACATCAGAACCCAACGTCAGGCTGACGTCAATGTGCAGTGTCCAATCTAAAATCAACCAAATATCAACGTTTAATGATGTTACAGCTCAGAGTTGACGTGGACGTTACCACTATCAGACGTTGGATTTTGGTTGCCATACCTAATGAACAAATTTCAGTATTTGACATCAGTATGATGTTGGTTTAAGATGTTTAGGATGGCTCAATATTGCATTTTGGTTACTTTCTAACACAACCTAAATTCTTGGATACTAGACATTGAATTTTAGTTAACTGACATCACAACCTAAATCTAACCTAATATTAACTTCTTCATGATGTTGTGTCCCAGCTGGGCAATAACTAAACTCACTACAGAATGTTACGTTTACATACATCGACACATTACATGTAAATGCATCAGTTTTTTCAATGCAATAATCCCCACTCGCTACACTTGAGTACTTTTGAAATGTCTACTTTTTACTCATACTTTGAGTAATATCTACTAAAGACACTTTTACTCTACTTGCACTACATTTTTAGGCAAGTAATGGTGCTTTTACTTAAGTATGATTTTTCCGTATTCTTTCCACCTTCTGCTTGTCTGCAATATGCCATATGATTAATCCAATATTGATGTGTGAATCAATTTAGAGCTATTGTGTAGAAATAAAGTTAGACATTGACATATTTCTACTGATTTTCATGGTAAGAGAAATTTATTATAAAAGTGAGCTCAAATTGTTAACCCAAGTGATTTTCTGTAGTTTCATTCAGCATTAAAGGGATAGTCTCATTCATGGGGTTTTAAAACTTTATAAACCATTCTTCTGCTGAACACAAAAGAAGTTTAAACAAACAACAGGAAAATGAAAACAAAGTATTTCACAGCAGTTTACTGTGGATAGATTTTATGTTGACCATAAATTTTCTTACTGCAGTTCATATTGTCTCCAGAAGGCCTGAATAGTAATAGCAGCCGTCATTGCTCTGACTAAAATGTAAAGCAACCAATGACAGTTGGTTTTGTTCATTATGTTGTTTTAAAATGTGAAAATGTGAAATCGACATCCTTACAATAATAAACCAGCATGCAATAGATAAAAAAAAAATAATAATAATTTCAAGATAATTGTGTTCAGTCTTCAAAATGACTTTTTTTTCCAGACTGTTGAAGAACAATTTGCTGGATATCATCAGTGTTCAGCCTCTGGTCAAATGGACCGCAAAGTATAAAGATTGATGTCTGAAATCAATACTAGGGTATTAAAGTGTTTTCATTGTATGCTTTCAGCCATACAAAAAATTACTTTAGACTTAACTTTGTCCAGATTTGCCTGTGAAATGGCATATACTGATTCTGAGTGGATATTTTCGCACCAGTAAATAAACATGTGGTAACATTTCATAATGTGGTAACATATTAAAAATGATATTATAATGACTTAATGTGGGATGTAAAGGATAATGTACATCTAGGCTGTTGTCACACAAAAAAAGCCTGACTGTTACTCAAGATATTTGTAGTACCAGATGAGCTAGAATTATTTCATTAGTGTGTTATCTGGGAAACAGATATATATATATGATTGATGATTTATCAGTCAGAATAAAGTATTCCAGAGAGCCGTGTGATAAATGTGTATAATACACTATTGTGTATAATGTACCAATCAGAGAGCTGCTTTCAATGTGTGAAAATTAATATTGCTTTTAATATTATAATTATATAATTATAAAATCTCTACTGAAGCATTGAATGTAAATATGACATGACAGAAATAAAATTTGCTACAGTCTTATATAAACATGTGCATTGTGGGTATAGAATTTTGCTTACTCAAGTGCTAAACTAACTCAAGTTTTTTGACTATGCGAAATAAATAAATGATTCAAGTAAAACCTTGTATGCCTTATTAGAAAGTTTTAAATAAATTAACAAGACACTATGAAGCATTAATGTTTTAATATTTCAGAATCATTTTAACCTCATACACTGTTAATCAGCCTACAGTAACTAGCTGAAACACCTATTGCTAAAAACGGAATGACTTGAGACTTGACCTGGATCTGAACCGCAGGGACTTGTGAACATGTCTGGCACAAGTACAGTTATGTGTGAGTGATGAATGCGCCTACATACTGTGATGTGAAGACAAAGGTTTCTGAAAGGTTATCCAGGTGCAAAGGGAATTCAGCAGCCTGTTCTATCCTCTCTCTAAAGCAACTATGATAAGCATAGTCCAAGTGTTTCTTTTGTCCCCTTCTGTGATGACAGAATTAATTAATTGTTTCAGCCAATGGGAATTAACTGTGTGTCATTAAAACTTTCCTCTTGATAATCGTGTGCTATAGTTTTGTTGTTTAGTCGAGGTGATGGAAAAACTCACTCGGAGGGCTAAAATCCCCATGATACACACACATACACGCTTGCATGCACATCCAGTCCTGCCATGCATAGCGGTTTATTATGCAGTTTTGAGTTGATGTGGTCCAGTTGGCTGTAAATCCACAGATGTGTGCTCTTTCCGTTTGACATGTGACACCTCACTGCAGTATATGATGCAATGACACTGCAGCCACAACCATCATTCATTTCATTCAATTTCCTTTTCTTAGTTCCTTATTTATTAGGGGTAACCACAGCAGACTGAACCGCCAACTATTCCGGTATATGTTTTTTAGGAAGCGGATGCCCTTCCAGCCGCACACCCCAGTCTGGAAAACACCCATACCTTTTCGCATTCACACACACTCATATACTATGGCCAATTTGGTTTATTCAGTTCACATATATCGCATGACTGTGGGGGAAACTGGAGTATCTGGAGGAAACCCATGCGAAAATTAAAGAACATGCAAACTCCACACAGAAATACCAACTGGCCCAGCCAGGACTCAAACCAGTGACCTTCTAGCTGTGAGGTGACAGTGCTAACCTCCGAGCCATGATAATATGATAATGATAAAGTGTAATTATTACATTATGAAAAACAATATTTGTGTCTGGTAAAGTTTTTCAAAACATGTGGCTATACATCGCCCGCTGAAATAAAATTCTGTTTACATCCTCATATATAATTGAATGTGTATTAATATTTAAATGTAGGTATGCCAGATCTAACATTTTTAATCCTCTAACAGATTTTCTTGCTGGAGGAATCTGAGTAAAAACATCTGAAGGCTGCAGTTTTTCTTTGTGGACAGGTAATTGATTTGTTTTTGTTGAATTCTGTTAACCCTTAAATACACACTGTTGTTCTCTAATCATTACTACATATTGGAGTCTGTAGCAACAACAACGGTCCCATGTTGTATTATATGGGCTTAACTACTATGTATTTATAAATGTATATAAATATAATACTTCATGTGTTCATAATTTATTGCAGAAGACTACTGTTGCTATTGAGGTACGCTAATACTGCTCCCTGTATTAATATCTACTCAAAAGTAGTATTGCCACTAACTAATTTTATTCATAATGCAAATGCCATTAACACATGACTAATTAACATTATAATGCTAGCTTTCCTGTTGTTATTGTTACAACTTGAAGTTCACAGCTGACCTTGCTAGCTAGCTAACCCATTGCAATATTGCATGTTCCACTATTGAACAGTGTTGCCATTTGGCAGCACATACATTTGATCGATTTACAAAAAAATTATTTGATTAAAAAAAAAGTGAGTTGTGAATATGCCATCATAACATACTGGAGGTGATGTTTCAGATTTTTTTTGTGTATCTGACATAACTTGATTCTTTGTTTTTATTGACATTAACATTTGCATTTAGCAACTACTCACAATAAATGCCAGTCTGTCAGAAATCGTGCTACAGAAAAACACGATATTTCATGTGACTTAACCACAGCACATCATTGGCTACACTGAGGTCTTCTCTTAAAATAAATAAATAAATAATAATAAAAATGTTGGTCTTAAAGAAACAGTGACAGGGAAATTAACATAAGTATCATGTTGCCATATGGTTACACCGTGGAGTAGAGAGTTCAGTTTAAATCTTCATGTTTTGGTTCAATTCAAGTCAACTAATGTTTTTTTTGTTATTTAAGTGTTTTAATTAGTTTTACTAAGTGCTTAAATGTGTTATTATATTTTAACAAAGATACCTTTATTAAAAAAAAAAAAAAAACACACCTTTTCAGTCAAGGCTTCAGTCAGAGTTAATTAATGAGACTACATTTCAAAGTGTTTCCAAATTAATTAGATTAAGCCTCATTTAAAAAAAAAGATAAAACAGAAATACACAACCTATTGGGCAACACTCACAAAATTCAATGCAATGTTATCTGGCCCTAAAAAAAGACAGTTCAGACTCTCTGCCGAGTGGCTAATCGCTATAGAAACAGGCAGACACTAGAACACATGGATGCCAGAGGAAATAAGGCTGTGTCCATAATATCGAGACAGAGCAGGATTTTTGGACAGAATGCACAGAAAACACACAATAGTGAATCACTGCCATTTCTGTTGGAACCCAAAGACTGTTGTGTGACAATTATAGAACATTGCTTGGCTTCATCAGAGCTATGACTTGACCCCCCTTTTATTCATTTCCACTGGTTTTGGGCACGTTGGAACAATCTTCATCATTCTTAATTGCTTTTTAATATCATGTTTTAAACCAATACTTTTCTGAAAATATGAAATCCTGTCATAATTTATTCACCCACATATTATTCCAAACCTGAATGATCTTTCTTCTTCTTTGGAACACAATAGGATTAATATCCGGTTGGGTGAATTCAGTGCATTTATGACTTATTTAAAAGCTTAAAGCACCCAAGTGTGAGTGAAAATGTATTGCTGATCATTTTTTGGATGTGCTTGGATTGGTTTTAATAAAAAAATACCTTTACACTATATATTTTTAGTACCATGGTGAATGATTTCCACTGAATAAGTGGCAGAAATGTTTACTTGCTGATCGTTTTACTTTCTGGCTTGTTGCTAACATTGCTGCTGTAAATGTTTTATGTTTATTTTATACTTCAAACATGAGTCATAATTGACTAATCACGATCAATGGTGAGTAAATAATGACACAATTGGCATTACCTGTGTTCTTTTTTGTTCCTTTTAGTTAACTTTGCTGTTCATTTGTTTAGGTAATTGTTTATTATTATATTTAATGTTAAAGTGCTTTACTTTGCACAGTTTCTACACAGCTGTCATACAACCAGAACACAGAACAAGCAGACGGAGATTGTAGGTGTTTCAAAATATATAAATAAATAAAATCTCA
This sequence comes from Danio rerio, assembly GCF_052040795.2. Taxonomy (NCBI): domain Eukaryota; kingdom Metazoa; phylum Chordata; class Actinopteri; order Cypriniformes; family Danionidae; genus Danio; species Danio rerio. Next base: position 40,603,361 of record NC_141038.1, read on the forward strand.
AGGTTAATTAGACCCAGGAATAAGTCTTGGCTGATTTTATGAGTAAGTTGTAGTAATTATAGGAAGGGTAGTTTTTATGTTATTGTGTTGGTAGTCGCATTTTCCTCCTACGCTTAATGACATAATGACACCTTACAGACTCCAGGATACAAACATGCAATCAGTCAAACACTGTAATTTTAACTCACACTTCAACTTTAATTTAGGTTCCTACTTGCAATTGTTCCTATAAGTATATTTTTGACATTTCCTCACAATACAAAATTACATTACCAGGGGATCTGGAAAAAAACAGACCACTACAGATATAAATCAAAACATGACATTAACATCAAATTTTACGCAAAGCCTGCATTTTCCTGAAACCGAGACAAAATTCTCATCTCTCAAAAGAATAATATATTTTGTTGATGTATTATACTATATTTAATATATAATATGTTAAAATATTAACAGCAACTAGAGAAAACTTGTAAAAAGTTAACACTGTATCCCCACAATGGTGACTTCAAATTAAAATTTCGATAAAATGTCTACCAAAATAAGTTAATATCTACCTGCATAACTTCCTAAAATCTGTGTGTAAAAAAGTTAGCTTGCATAAACTTCAATTAAAGTCTGACCATTAGCTTCCATGTTTGGTGTGGTAGTCCATCTCAGAAGTCAGTTTGACAGCATAGGCTCATTCTGAATATGTAGCCCTATAAACATTTCTGGAGATCCTGAATTATTTAGCCAGAAATACGTATGACTGCATTTCGTTTTTAAAATAAACGCTACGGGGCGGTATGACAGTTTTTTTCACGCTTACTACCTGACTGTTTACCTCCCCCCATGGACGGCTTTCCTGCTGTTACCAGTTAATTCAGTTAGCTAGTTGAGACGCAGGGAGGAATTGACAAAGACTACGAGGTTCGAGTCTGTAGAAGAACAGTTCCAGAAAGCAGGTAAGACGTAAACAAAAGCCAACAAATAAAATAAACAGGTAAATAAAAGGTTGAGAAAGTGGTAAAATCTGAAAACATGGTAAAAACCAGGTGAGGGCTTTTCTTTTTCTGTATTGCTTTTGAAAACTGTCGACTGGGTTTAAGGAAGTGGATGGGCAAGTCAATCGGTGCTTTTGAAAACACTGTTGATATGGTTTGGGGAAAGAGATGTATGGGTCACCAATCAACCAGTCAGTCAGTAAGTCAGTCAGTCAGTTGACAGCGGCCTCTGGTGAATTTAGGTGAGGACAGCAGGCGCAAATGGCACTTGCAAGAAAAGTTTGAAATCTGAAAAAGCATACACAGCACCCTCTAGTGGATTCACAAAAACAAAAACTTCAAAAAAACGTAGCCCCTGGGATGTATTTGGTGCTCTCCAGAAATGTATATATTGGTACATTTTCAAAATGATTCTGGGTTGCATACTCAATACTTCTTTTCAGTTGGAAGTACATGAACATGCTAAAATTAGTCTCAGCAACTTTTCTAGGCTTTAATACTGTAATGCTCTTCTGGGTAAACTCTTAACATGGATGGCGAGGCCTCTTTAAATGATCCAAAATGCTGCTGCTCGTCTGGGCTTCAAGAAGCTGAAGAGAGCTCTCGTAACACTTCTCTTTATCTTTTTGCACTGGCTACCGTTTGTAGCTTGCATCAAGTTCAATACTGATGCTTTAGTTCAGCCACAGGCTCTGCACCCTCCTCTCTCCACATGCTTCTATAACACAACAGAGAAATAAATACCAGAGCTGTCGATTAATAAAAGAGCATAGACACAATAGTGGTCTCTGATTAAGCTAGATCAGGGGTGGCCTACCCTGTTCCTCGAGAGCCACCCTCCTGCAGATTTCAGTTGCAACAAACACACCTGCCTGTAATTCTCACATGGTGTTCAGGTCCTAATTAATTGGTAAAGGTGTGTTTGATATGGGTAGCAACTTAAATCTGCAGGAAGGTGGCTCTCCAGGAACAGGGTTGGCCACCCCTGAGCTAGATTAATGACAAGATACAAGATGAGATTCACGAGAACGAAAGTTTTTATACAATTTTTTTGGAATCCGCAATGAATAAATATAAGATTGGAGATTGCCTTTTATTCAACTGAAAAAAAAAATCACATAATACAAAACATTTTAGGTACTTTAAAAAAAAAAAAAAAAACATGTAATAAATGTTATTTTGCTTCTATTTTAATTAATTATGCCATAGAGGACATGTAACACTGCAAAATAGTTTGCCATAACTCTGTCTGGAAAACTCTGAACTACTGGATGCGAGTATGGACTGACAGGAAAGAATTGTTTTAATGGAATTTGATATCGCTAGCTGAAAAAAAAAAATTTTTTTTCTTTATGACACAGAAGAGTGAGTGACATATTAAGTTAATGTACCATCATGAAAATATATTTAAACACATAGAAGAAGTTGCATCTATGAAGTGACATCCCTGGTGTAAAACAGTTGCTTACTTATACCTGATATCGCAGGGCTGAGAGACGATCTTCATCAATTTGACAGCACATGTATTGCAAATTCTCACAACTGAAGAAATGCACAGCAATTGGTCACAACACAAACAACTTAAGAAATGCACAGCAATTGGTCACAACACAAACAACTTAAGTTGCGGTCACACTGGACTTTTCTCCCTAAAGACTTCCATTCATTTGGACACAAATGCACCAGACCGGAAACGCAGGGTCATGTGTCAAGTTTCGCAGGTTGCTGCAGTGCACAGTTCAAGCTTGGTGAACTCTGATCTGCGAAATCGCATCACTTGACTAAATCTCAGAATCTTACATTATCAACATTTAGTCTGACCGCAGCTTTAAGAAACATGCAGCAATTGGTCACAACACAAAAAACTGAAAAAAAAAAAACGCGCTGCAATTAGTCGCGATACTTGCAAATATCTGCATAACACAATGGAAATGTTTCAAGGGGACCCAAAACCATTACAGACCCTGCTGAGATATGGATGTGTTGTTATAGTGTGACTGTTGCTCCATGAAGTGACTGGTGGTCTTTGAAAGGTGAGTTGTTTTTTGTTTATTTTAATATCCTGATTACACAACATAATAAGAAGTGTCGTGACTTATTGCATAGCATTTCTTAAGTTGTTTTTGTTGTGACTAATTGCTTCATGTTTATGAAGTTATTTGTGTTGTGAGAATTTTCAATACATGTGCTGTCAAATTGATGAAGATTGTTTCTTTATTTGCTGGTGTTTTTTGTAATTGCATGTGCTTTCTTAAACTGCAGCGCATTAAGCTTTCTCAGCCACTGTACAAAAATGAGGACCATCTAAAACATATACTTAAAAGTAAAAATTTATCCAAGGATGGTCAGAAGTTAAAACGAGACACCTAGAGGTAGGGCAAAGAAACTATATAAAAATTGTGAAGAACACAGACACTTTAGAATTGTCCAGGAGAGACTTTAGTTTGGACTTCAGGTCTGCTCTCCACTTTCTCAGCTTTATTATGTTGAATAAAGTCTTATTTTGTATTCAAAACCTCCCATCTGATTTGTCGTTGATAAATGAAAAGGTTGGCAACTTTTTGTTATTATGTTTTGGTAGTTTTATGTACTTACTTGTGTCCAGTGGTGTCCAGTAAGTGCGATGGAAGTGCCTTCTGCAAGCTGACTCACTTTTTTAACCTTTCAGCATTGCACAGTTCATGTATTCTCCTAACAATAGTTCCCATCAATGGTAAATGGAATGGTCCTGCAGTTTGTGTCAATCCATTTAGTGATGAAATAGTTTTGCTTTGTTGTTGTATTTTTACAGGCTTGCAATGCTGACTCATCCAGAGTTCTTTGACACATGCGGACATCAACATGTTTGGCCCTGAAGATGGTACTTCAGACTTGTTGTGCTCCAGTGGAAGGACAGTTCATGACTGCAATAAGTTTACACAACTTTATTTTAATCTAAACTTCTTGCTGTTGAGCACACGTTATGTCATAATTCATATATCAATCACACAGTTATATGGCTGCGTTGATGGCAAACTAATTAATTTATATTAAAGAATTAATAATGCATAAACCTGTTCAGATTAATCACATTTAACCTGTTAACATTGACAGCCCTAATAAATACATTAGATTTTATATTTCCTTTTATTTTCATAATGGATGCCTTAACCGTTGCCAGAAGTGCCCATATTTCATAAACAAGTCCAATATAAAATTTTTATTGCACGACTGTAATTCTGTAATTAAACCCCGAATTTTCATCGTCGTTCTCTGTTTACAGCCCTCCAGCAAGTGCAACATAAGTGGAGGCTTGTTTCAGACCAGTGGCTCTTGTATTGACTTCACCCCACACTGCCTGAAATGTCAAGCCACTTCAGCTTACACCATGCTTCCCTGCTTCCAGCCATGTCTTCCTCTATGAGAAACATGCATCTAATTACCAAGCAAATAGCAATATCTTTTGGAATCTTTTAATATCAAACACACTGAAGCAGAAGCCATTTTAATGCTGTACTATATTTAACAGTTGGTGCCCTCTTGCTCAAAGATCACTGAGACATGATTTTACACTCAAATAGATTCTGAATATTTAAATCTGCTCTTTATCCTTTCAAATGTCCATTATCGTGCTTTACATCTTAAAAACACACATTTAATAAATTGTGCTAGTGGAATTATATTTAATTTTTTACTGTCTTTGCACAGATATTAATGTGAATCTATCAGGCTAACCTGCTTATATTTTGGGAGCGTGAAGTCATAGACTGGAATCTCAAGTAGGGGTTTCAGCATGAAGAGATCATTGTGGTTTGCCGGCGGTCTCAGGAGTCTTTCAATGCTTCCAGGAACAGCGTGATCTGCAGTGAAGAGCACATAGATAATAAATGAGAGACTCAGACCGGCCCCTACATGAACATTTCATACACTCAGCAAGGCTGTCACCCTCTGTGGTTTAAATCTGAAAGGGAAATCAATCAATTCTTTCATTCTCATGAAGCTGTTGGGTTATGTTTAACATTTGATAAAAGTTTAATGTGTGTGCAGGGGCCTTCCTTAGGGATATCTCATATTAATCTGTGCTGGACAGCAGTTGAAGTTCTGGGGAGATGACACTAACAGTGTTTGACTGCTGGACGGCAGGTGATGGTCATCGACACGGAAGTCTGTGATGTCTGGAGAAAGCTTTCGGTTAGTATTCTCTCATCATCCCAGCGTCGGAATAAATGCACTCATGTACTGGACAGAATACTGAAAGCAAAATGAGTGGTACTGTATATCCTAATATTTATAAAATAGTAGGGGGAAAATACCTGGTTGACCTCCTGCTGCTGCCAGTTTACAATTTATTATTTATCTATTATTAATACGATGTATTATTTATCAGCAGTATGGATGCGATTTTCCTGTTATAAAAGAGTTCCATAAACAATTTCATGTTGGCATACAGCCCTGCTATTAGGTCATGTTAGTACATATTAGAGCAGGGGTGTCAAACTCCGGACTCATAGCACTGCACTGTTTAGTTCCAACCCTAATTAAACACAACTGATCAAACTAATTGAGTGATTCAGACTTATTTGAAACCTACAGGTATGTGTATTGGAGAAGGGTTGGAACTTATCTGTGCAAGGCTGTGGCCTTCCAGGAATATTTTTTGAGTCTTTCCAGCAGACACACGACATCATATGATGTTAATATTAGGTTAGATTTAGGTTGCCAGCGTCTAAGGACAATGTTATTTTCATGTCTAATAACAACATGAAAAGACATTGATATTTGGTTGATTTTAGGTTGGTTGGAAATTGCCCAAAATCCAACACTGGGACAACATCTTAAACCAACATCATAGCCCAATCCCAATTCTACTCTTCCCCTTCCCATTAATGGGACACCCCTACCCCTTCAGTGGAACGGAAAAAATGAGGGGTAGGGGTGTCCCAATTCTCTTTAGCTTGAAGACATAAGGCTAAGGGGAAAGGGTAAATATCTCTTCGAACAAAGATTTTTCAGGGCCACACTTGAAGCCAAGGGGTAAGAAAATTACCCAGAATACAACAGCCACAACAACAGGATCGCTGTACCCAGAAGGAGATGCACAAATGAGTATTTTTGTCATTATTACGCATTTTTACAACAAACAAGCACAACATTCTGTCACTTGATGACGTACAAATACCCTGTCAGAAAAGTCTAGTGGCTGGGAATGGGCTTTTTACTATGTTTGGTTAGGCATAATGTTAATGTTGGTTTTGGTGTGTTTACATAGATGAATATGGCCACTGTGCAAATGCGCAGTTTAGACGAATTACCCTGTTTGTAAACATTCAGAATGCGCACGCAGCGAGGTTGCAGAAAAAAAAACAAAAAAACGAGAGCACTAGGATTTACAGCAAGGGAATGACATCCGATGCGGTACAGAGTTTGTTGTTGTCTTAGAAATAAGTTATATTGATTACATATTATAGATATTATTTGCATAATGCTTTCAGTGAATTAAAATGGCTTGTCACTCAGTGATAAGCAAAGTGATTTGGCAAAGTTAATGTGAAAGTGAGTGGCGTTCTTCTTAAAGGTCCGTCTGCGATAGCACCCTCCCAATGGACATTGGATAAGGCAAAATGGCCAAGCATTCAGTCGAAATAGACATCTCTCATGAAACCCCAAGTTATTTTACAAGAGAGAAGTTAGTCTTTGGATGCCAACAATTTTGTTCTGTGTGGTCATGTGCAAGAAATAATGTTCCATGATTACCAGATTTAAAACATTTTAGTGCTAAAAACTAAGGTTCTGCCTAGCCAAAGACAAGAAAAAAAAAAAAAAAAAAACTGCACTATATGGCCTGGGTAATTAATCATCAACAAGCAAAACTCCATTTTTACAGTTAACTGCACCAGTATGGCAGGGTATGTGAACTTACACTTTAACGTTTCATTTTTAGCATTCAGTGTCCGCAGTTTCATTATTCATTTATTTTCTTTTCGGCTTAGTCCCTTTATTAATTAGGGGTCACCACAGCGGAATAAACTGCCAACTTATCTAGCACAAGTTTTACACAGTTGATGCCCTTCCAGCTGCAACCCATCTCTGGGTAACATCGATAAACACTCATTCACACTCATACACTACAGACAATTTAGCCTACCTAATTCCCCTGTACTGCATGCTCAATTCAATTCAAATCAATTCACCTTTGTTTGTATAGTGCTTTTACAATGTAGATTGTGTCAAAGCAGCTTCACATAAAAGATCATAGAAAATTGGAAAAGTGTAGTTCAGTTTTTAGTGTTTTAGTTCAGTTTAGCTCAGTTCAGTGTGGTTTAATAATCACTACTGTGGGCCTGAACACTAAAGAGCAAATCCATCGATGCATAGCTTTATCGATGCAAACCATGCAAGCTAGTGGAAACTGCGGCGAAAGAAAAAGATTATATGTCTTAACACTAAAAATGAAAAAAATAAAAATAAAATAAAACTACTCAGGTCAGGTTCGAACTTGGGTGAGCAGCGCAAGGTGCTGACCACTGGATCACAATGGCGCTGTTATGTCAGAGCGTTTATAAAATAAGTCTTGCACTATTCTCTGCAAGACCATTAACCACAGTATAACTTTCTATTGATGGCTTAATCTTTTTCTCCCCTTTTTAGATTTCTGATCAAGTTATGTCAGATTTATTATAGTGAATCATCCGATTTTCATTGAGCAGGTGTAATATTCATTAATATTTATTATTCAAATTCTTATATTCACCAAGGTGCTGCTGTTTGGGGTCGAATGATAGTTACATCATCATTAACCTGCAGGCTGCATTTTGCTCACGGGGCTGCAAGAAAATAAATTTAAAAAGCGGAGCTGCAGTAAAATAATGAATAAAAAGAGTGAGGCTATGGTCAAATAAACAAATAAATGAAAAAAGTTTGACAGCTATGAGTGCAAGTAGGTAGGGACACCGGCCCTCGTGGCCAAAAAACGGACCTTCCCACCGGGAGTTCTCCCGGTCCTCCCAATTAGCCAATCGGGGCTTGGTATTTATTGTGCACTTATATTTTTTTTGGAATAAAATATTTCAGTGTGTCACACTACATACACTATTTACAATACAAAATGGCATATAATAGTGCATTAGAATGTGATTTGGGACACACCTACTAACTTACGCATGCAAGGGACCAAATAAGTGAAGTTTACTTATAAACTAATTTCGAGAGGATCACATGATTGTGATTGTTTACGGCTGGTCCCGCATTGTTCAATTTGGTCCCGCATTGTTCAATTTTTGATTCACTAATCAGACAATTCCTAAGCCACTATAAATACCCTAAATTCCATATAATAGCTATCTTCGTTTTGAAGAACCCCCCCTTCCACCCCTAGCACTGTTGCCTCACAGCAAGAGCGTCACTGGTTCTAGTCCTTACCAAGCCAGCTGATGTTTCTGTGCGGAGTTTACTCGTTCTCCCCATACTCACGCGTGTTTCCCAGTTTCCTCCCACCATATAAAAACATGCAACTTAAGTTAATCGACTAATCCAAATCGGCACCATAGACATACTCCAAGTAAGTAGTTATCTCTTATGAGCTATTACTATCTGTTCATAACTACTACAGCAGGGGAGTTATTGAGATCTACCTGAGCTCAAACTCCCCTCTTGCCTCTCAAACGAGAGGGAGCCCTGAGCTCAAGGATCTTATGAGCTCAAAGTTCTCTCCCGGAACAGCATGCCAAACAAGCTTTATAATCGATCATCAGCTTAGTGAAATGAAATGATCTTGAAATGAAATGCATGTGTAAGATACCACCATTTTCAAAAAAGTGTGTTTTTGTTGTGTACACTGATGCAATGATGATGCTGTTTTCCAAAATGTTGTGCTTTGAAACAGATTTTCACATTTTTAGGCCTCGAAAACAATGTTGACATGAAAAAAAAAAATGGTCAAAACACAATAAATCAATCATTTTCTTTTCTTTTTAGCAATGTAAATCCAACCAAGTCAAGTCAAATCCATAATACTAACACACACCCACACTGAAACTTTAAATACTGAGACAACGATTTGAAGAAATAATCAAATAAGGATTTTTCTTTACTAGAAAAAGTAATTTTCTTTTTTTTTTTTTACTTTTTAGTGGTTGTCCGTGAAAAAATATGGTTTTGCTTCCATAATGGTGTAGTAATGGAATCTACCAAAACAGGCAAACTACACCACGCTAGCCAGCCAAACCTTGACATGCTGGTCATTAGAGCCCAGAATGCAGATGAAAAAGGGTAATGGGGTGTGGAAAGCCAATCCACACAAACCGCAATACAAACCAACTCACACTCACGAAGCCCATTTTTTTCTCACACATGCATGCACTTCTTACACATATTTTCACAGTTGCAATCAAGCTGCATAAAGGCAGCCTTTACAACATTAGTGGCTTTTGTTAAACATAAGCTTACAAAGTCTGCTGCCCACATGTTAATCTGGAGTGTGACTGGACCGCTGTAGGTGAGAAGTTTTGCTCATGCAACCATTAATGTGACGAATGCTGACACTTGCCACGGATAGTAAGCTCATCTCGCCTCACAAACACCAGGGGGACACGGAAATCTGACTGACTCCGACAGGGTAGACAGGGTGCAATATGTATGCGCACAATGAGAGAGAACAGCTGTGTATAATTCATGGTTCTAACAATGTGACCTTTTCTAGATATGCACCATTACACTAAGCCGTTCCCATACTGAGTGGGCTGTGTCATTTTACAATAGGGCTTTTCGGTGGATATATAATCCCTGCTGCTTTCAGCGGCCTCTCTGGAGGCTTCACATCTACTGAATGCATTACTGGTACCTCCTTTTAAGATCAAACCCCTAGTCTCCAATCACACCACTACATGCCACTCAGGCGCTTTCATCTCAGCATTGAAAGCCGTGGGGTTGCATATCTGATAGCTTAGCGGCAACACATGCGCACACACAACATGCTGTAATAGAAATCTGGAATACATTTACTGTACCTCAGTTCAAATGGATTTAGGATGAATAGGATGTATTTTTATTTATAACAGGAAAACTGAGGAAATGATTTTTGACAAAGAGTCAACACTGCAAAAACACAACATCCTCTAAACATGATAAATAAACGATTTAAGAAAATACAGCCTAGAGACAAGTCAAATTATTCGCCAGTGCAGTACGATATTTATACTTGGTAGGATTTCTTGAAATAAGAAAACTTACCTAGGCTTTAGTAGAGAAAACAATCTCTTAAAATAAGTAATATAACACTCATTCCAAGCAGTGCATTTAGTCTGATTATCCTAAAATTAGCTTGTTCTTATCTTTCTAAACTGTATGCTTTTTTGTTTTCTGTGATATGGTCTTAAAAGTGACTAAACAGGAGAATTCCTCTTAGAAATTGTTATTCTCTCTTAAAAGGCAAGAAAGGATTAAAATTTAAAACATGATTACTGTGTGAATTAAATCAAATTCATATTAAGGCTTGACGGTCGTAACAATGCAAAAGAATTGTTTGTTGTTTCTAAAAATGAAGCTTTCTGTAACAAAAGATAATGAAGTGTATTTTGTTAACTAAAAAACAAGTATACGTGTGATTAAGCAATTTTTTTTAAATAGGCAAACTTAAATCAAGATATTACAGCTAAAATAAAATTTAAAAATACAAAGCTGGTCTTAAATTATGTCTGGTTGTAATTAAGCTATAAATGTATCCTTTCCTAACTAAGAGGGAAAAAGATAAATCATAATAGCCTCACACAATCTTATCTAGCACATTATTCTTAAAAATAAGAATTGTTTGGGGCTAGAAATATTGTAACTTTTGACTAAACAAGGATAAACCAGTCTACTGTTTCTATCGAAATGGAACCAATTAAACAGATGTGCTTTAATAAATATCTTTGTGTTTTCATGAATAACTTACCTGGGTACCTTACCAGACATGCTACACTGTTAAAAACGCAACAGGACCACCAGAAAATAACTAAAAACAGAAAACAAAAGACAAAAAAAACTATTCTGTTAGAATAAAATGATGCAGGTAATTACTGCCATTTTACTAATCATTACTGCAAATTTTTATTGTCATTTTACAAATTATTACTGTAAATATATAATTTATTAATGTAAATATACAGAATGTTTGTGATTTTAAAGATTATTATTGTAATTATGCAGGTTATTACTGTAATTATACAGATTAGTGTGATTATACAGATTAATTCGTGCAATTACTGTATGCACAAAATCTCTAACATACCATAAATTTTTCACTTTTAACATCTTTATCTTTTAAAGAATTATTAAAAAAGCTTAAGTACAAAATCATTTTAAGGATATGCTCAAAACAATTTTCTTGAAAAAATACAAATTATTAGACATCTAATTTTTTAATTTTCTTTTTTACAAATAGCAATTTTGGTCATCATTTAAAAACAAAAACAAGGTTAGTGTCATGTGAGGATGCCTGGACAACAAAGCTAGGGATCAAATAGCAGTTTATTAAGAGAATCATTTTGCAATCAATGGTTGAAATGGGAACAAAATTGGTGCATACTGACAATCCATAAGTATGGCTGACGTTTTGACATAGTATCAAGATCCCGAAGTGCAAGTGTTTCGAAATGACCTGGGGCCTCATGTACGAAGAGTTGCATGGAAATCATACTAAAACATTGCGTACGCAGAAAAAAATTCAGATGTATAAAACACTGCGTACGCCGAATCTCACGCATATTCTTTTGTACATCCGAATGAACGTGAAACTGAGCGCAACATGCACGAGCACAAAACCCCTCCCTGCCTCCTCCCCCGTATGAATATGCTAATGACTCTACTTATGGCAAAACCCAACGAAAAAGCAACGGCAAAAGCAAGCCAAAAGAGAAACTTTGAACAGAATGTGAATTGGAGGTGCTGCTTTCGGAGGTAGACCGGAGAAAAGCGGTGTTATTTGCAAATTTGTTCTCCGGAATTAACAACAAAAGAAAAAAATAAAGTGGGATAGTTAAGCTGATGCGGTTAACACAGTTGGGTCTGAACATCGCACTGAGTGAATTAAAACGAAATAGTGTGATTTATAGGTGTAAAATGTTGCAGTACTCACAACAGTCTCAGTGGCGCAGCTCAGAAGTCGCATGTCTACATGCTTTGACATGTTCGAGCATGAACTCGGTTCGAATCCAGCCTCTAATGAACTCTTTTTTCTTTATTCCCCCGCTACATATCAGATTTTGCCTACTATTTATAACGAGAAAGACAAGTAGGAATCATTAATAAGTTTGTGCATCATATTTTATTTGCACATTTATTGAATGGAAATGTTTCTGATTCACGCATGCAAATTCATCTTCAGATAGTGTCTTTATAGCAATGTGCGTGCAGTAGATAGCTCAGATTACATTGGGAAAACAAGTGACCGCTGCAATTTGTGCTTTAATGTTTAGCTGGTCAACTGTATGGTATGGAAACCTTATATACCTGCTAGATGAACCCGTCTTATACAGCTGCCATTGCAAGGCTGACACTTTGTAGAGAGGAATTTAACACAACTGCCTCTAGGAGTCGCCAATAGAAATAAAACACACACCAGCCATAAAGCTGCCGTGGAGGTGCGCACATTCCCATGTTCAGTTAAAGTGAGTAAATCCAAACGTGAGCGATTCTGAGCGTGAAACCTGGCGTACACAAAGTTTTTGTGCGTACGCAACGTTGATACATGAGGCCCCTGGTGACTCTGGGTTTGACTGACAGGGTCAGAAAAAACTCCTAGTGGAGTAGCCTAGTGGACTGTGCGTGTGCAGACAGTAAAATATTCCCGCCTTGCACACACACTCTAAAAATATGACTTGATGTATTTTATTAATGTTATATTTTTATGACCAAAACAAGACATATTTATTCTCAAAGTGTTCGTACGGGTGTCAGACCAATATTAAAACAAAACACTTTACATAAACAGAGCATTTAAAAACTAATATCTCAAACTCATTATATCTGCATGCTAGTCTAGAACTCTCACCGCTTCACTAAATCACTTAAAACCTCGACTTTACAGTGTGGGGTTTAATATCTCAGTTTACTTAAGTTTCTTCGTTTAAGCTATTTAAGATACATAAAAATGATTACTAGTTGTCACTGTAGGACGTGTTTTGAAACATTTTAAAGCTTAGACACATTTGCTCTGACTGCTTCAGTGTTTCATGAAGCCTCGCTTTGCCCACCATTAATAATCCCAAGCGTAAATGCGAGAAACAAAGTAAAAAAAGCAAAGGGTTAAACATACCATGGCGTAATGCTCACTAAACAGTTTAACAAGACTCTATGTGTCTGTGTGTGCTCAGTTTATAGTTTTTGAAATCAGTCCATAACGATCTTCTGACTGTGTGTGTAATCAGTGAGAATCAGGAACTGGTGTGTGTGCTGTGAATGCTGGGAGTTGTATTTTGTTAACGTAGCATGTGTGTAGTTCTCAAGCAATCCACAGCCAGTAGATCGCTGGTGATTGTAACAGCTAACATAGCAACATTGTTAGCCACTGATTGATTTTTGAACAATAACCTGTTTTTCCATAAACAGTTTTTAGAGTGGGAATAAAAGCTCTTTAGAGCAATTTTTACTCTAATCATTACAAAAAACTAAACTCATAATAAAATAAAACATTAAAAGAGGGTGTCAAACATATATATATATATATATATATATATATATATATATATATATATATATATATATATATATTGTGGCGAGGGGGCGTGGCCGAGAGCCGTGGGAACGGGGTGAGGCCACCGCGTGAGTGGATACACGTGCGGTGCGCACCTGCCTCGGATCCCACGGAAGGAGCTCTGGACCATAAAAGGAGGACCGATGGCAGAGGAAGCCGAGAGAGGACCGGGCCCGGGCATGTTATTTTACTTTTGCTTTCAGTTTGACGGCAGTCTCCGCGAGGAGCTGCCGTCCGTTTGTTTTGATTTAAATGGCAGTCTCCGTGAGGAGCTGCCCTCATTATTATTAATAAATCATTTTTAAACTCCGTCGGTTCTCCGCCTCCTTCTTCCCGGCGGCCAAAGGGCCGTAAACTTCATTACAGTGGTGCCGAAACCCGGGAGAAGGAGGGACGCGTTGTCCAGATGCCCTCGCCGCTGAGAGAGGGGGCGAGTGTTCGGGAGTTAACCCGAGTGGGGGAGAAACCCGTTCGTCTGCCCAGAGTGCCGGGGCGGCCTGAGGCTGGCGAGGAAAGGATCTGCCTGCTGCCGTCTCCCAGCATGGGGAGGAGCAGGGGACGCGGGGCTCACCACCGGAAGGGAAAGAGCTGAAGGGAGCCATCCCACAGAACCCGGGGGAGTCGCCGCGATCCGCCATGATGCCAGAGCCTGCATCCATCCACCGAAGCGGGAGCGGAGCAGGAGACCAGAAATGCCGCCAGCCAGCCAGGAGAACCGCCGCCGGACGCCAGAAGACGGACGGGTGGATAGATTCCTCCACAGGGCTCCCAGCACGTCGTCGCATCTCTCAGCTGGTGGAGGACCGAGTGGCAGCGTGTCTGGAGAACCGAACCCCAATTTTTTTTTTTTTCCTCTCTCCTCTTTCTCGGTCTACTCTGTCTTTCCTCCTTTTTTTTCCATCTCCTTTTCTCTCGGCCCGTCTCATATAGGTCTCGCGGGTGCTGTGGCGCCAAACCCCCCCCGGAGTATGCACAGCCACGGGGTGCCCCCGGCCTGTGATGGGAGATGGGGGTATGTGGCGAGGGGGCGTGGCCGAGAGCCGTGGGAACGGGGTGAGGCCACCGCGTGAGTGGATACACGTGCGGTGCGCACCTGCCTCGGATCCCACGGAAGGAGCTCTGGACCATAAAAGGAGGACCGATGGCAGAGGAAGCCGAGAGAGGACCGGGCCCGGGCATGTTATTTTACTTTTGCTTTCAGTTTGACGGCAGTCTCCGCGAGGAGCTGCCGTCCGTTTGTTTTGATTTAAATGGCAGTCTCCGTGAGGAGCTGCCCTCATTATTATTAATAAATCATTTTTAAACTCCGTCGGTTCTCCGCCTCCTTCTTCCCGGCGGCCAAAGGGCCGTAAACTTCATTACATATATATATAAATAACAGTTTACAGTGCATACTTTATATGACAACACAATTTGACTCAGTTTTTGTTTCCCTTTTTTTACAGGAATAATCTGTAAATAATTATGTAAAATCCTTTAAAATAAAGAAAATTTCCTTAAAAAAAAAGAAAAGAACAAAAGAAAAATAACAACAAAAAAAACCCCAAAAAGCAAGCAATAACTGTAAATTTAATGTTAGAATTGTTTTATCACTGAAATTATCCGTAAAACAACAGGTATTTCACTGTATAATGAAAAAAAAAAAAACTGGATAATGTTTATTTTTCACAGTGCCACAGAGCAGGTAGTCAGTAGTTTAGCAGTATGAAGGCCCAGTGATCACACTTGAGGAATACTTAAAATCTGGATGAATCTATAATGATTAAAAATGAATGACTTGAAAATTTTCAGTTTTATCAAGGGGTCAAGGTTTGGCTGGTTTGCAAGACCCTTGCTGGTTCAGCTGCCAAAAGCATTTTATTGACATGTTATTCAAAACGAGCCATGTGTTATACTGTTTTACATGTACTGTACCATATTTTGTTTCTAGGAGATCCTGTTTGAATTTGCATGCACGTGATTCTGTTTGTTGCAGATGTGCCACAAAACTAACCAAGTTGTAAAAAGGCTAATAATGAGTCATTTCAGAATTATTAATGCCAAAAAGAAAGAAAGAAAGAAAAAAAAAGAAAGAATTTCACAGCATCAGCAGTATTATTGATTTAGCCATATGACTTGACTGGGAATAAAGTGGAGCTGATTCAAATGCAGACATTGCATGAATTCTCTAATTATGACTCCTGGGGAGAGATTTTCCCATATGTCTGTAGTTGCAGAGTATTGAAGTGCTGAACAGTGCGTAAATATACATTATAATGTAAAGCAGATGGCTGATGGTGCAGGAACCCTTGCTTGGAAGTAATTGATTTGAAAGTTGCCATGAAAAAAAGTAAAAGGAATAAGCAAACAAAAACCCTTCAGTATGAAAAGCTTTCAGTCAACAATAATTTAGGTATCCAGATACAGTACAACAGAATGGATACTTGAATTTGTCACATCATAAGCAGAAATAACTTTAGTGGGGTAAACTTTTATAGTGGTACATAGAAACTGCGACAAATAGAAGTTCCTGTTGTTTTGAGTTTTCCAATAGCAACAACTTTTCTATATATATTAAACATATTAGCAATATATATATATATATATATATATATATATATATATATATATATATATATATATATATATATATATATTGCTTAAATTTATAGCACATTTGAAATATGTAGCACACTATAATATACTAGCTTTAATACATACTATAATATATATAATATATATATATATACTATAATATATATGAAATATACTAGCACATTGCTGGTATGAATTAGCACACTGTTACATTTTTAGTTGTTAGAACAGATTATTTGTAACATATCATTATCATGTTTGACACTTTGTATGAATTAACTTATTTTTAACATGTCTATAACATGGTTACTATTGTTTGTGTGCTGTTGGTTTAGCGTTTTGGTAGCATTTTTTAACACTAAGCTTTCACATTATCATGTAACATTTTTAAAACATCGGTCACAATTTATCTTATACCAGCGTAATTTTAATTAGTCATTGCCACTACTGCCTAGCACAATGCCAACATGTAGTATGATTAAAAAATGTATGTTATCAAATTGCTAGCAAGTCTCAGGCATATTTCAGTGCATTAACACATTGTATCATAGTATTAGCAATATTAAACACTTTCTTAGCAAAGGGTTTAATATTATTTGAGGTTTTTATTATTTAAAATGTTTGTAAAGCAGACCTTTCAGACACATTCTAAACATGTAACATCCAACTAAGTGTTGGATATGGATTGCCAACACAATCTCACAGCAATTCATAACTTTTTGATTTAGTGGCTAATCCGTATGAATTTGCACAATCTAATTCATACAGTTTATTACGATTTGCTCATCACCCATTGACAGTTGGGGTTAGGGGTGGGGTTGGGGGCCACGCCTCCTTTTTAAAATCATACATTTTCGTACGACTGAATTCGCATGAATTAGTACGAATTAGCCACTAAACTGACAAAACGTAAAATACTTACATTTCCTCGTGAGATCAGGCTGGGATTGCATATAAACTACAGGATAGACATGGGCATAAAGTTTTTTTTTATTTATTTTTTTTACTATTTTAATAACTAAATAGCTGATTTAACGAAAGAGCCGATTTAGGCAAACAATTTTTGCTTTTCACTGTTTCTGCACAAGAAATTACCACAGTAAAAAAAAAGAAAAACTAAAAAGAAAATGAAAAATTACCCATTTAAAGAATGTTTATGTTTACAAACATGTCTTTAAATACTTAAACCCTACCATTCATTCTAAATATGGTTATAACTTGAGAGAAAAAATAAATAAAATAAAAAAATCTATACAGAAAACTTAATATAAACGGGGTTGTATTTTTACAGATTGTTCCTCAGAGTATTTAAATTATAGACCACATGGAACAAACATCCAATATAGGATGTAATTTAGTTGTGAGTAGTATGTAAACTGAATGTTTGTTTATCTAAGTAAAATGTGGAAATCCCACTTCAGCACCTGAAGCGGCTGACAGACTGCATGAGGGAGTTGAGGGTGGAGGTTAAAGATTCCCCGCTGTCATACTGAGAGATGCTTCAGACTGGAGTGTGATCATTCTGGGCTGGATGAGAGCCCTGCTCATGACAGTTATATTGATGCTCAGTAACTCGGCTCTGAATTAACACTTCTTTAAAGAGCTGTTCATTTGATGAGTGTAAATATAGGTAGAAAATGAGAAATGTTTTTCAATGTTTTTCAAAGTCATTTATTGTAAAACAAGCTAAGGAAATATGTGATTAAAACTTCTGAATCATATAGTCAAATCTTTTTTTTTTTTAAATCGATGTTAAACCAAAATTGACCATGTTTACTTTGCTAGCACAAACTGATATTTATATTTGATAGCCTGAGGCACAATGTTTTTAACCACACCCCTTTTACTGTTAGTTTGCGAATAGGGAGCCTCAACTAATTATTCTTTTTCAAGTACATCCTACAAAGTTTCCTCCAAAGTCCAAAGACATGTGGTGGTGAATTGGGTAAGCTAAGTTGTCTGTAGTGTATGTGTGGGAATGAGTGTCTATGGATGTTTCCCAGTGATGGGTTGCAGGAAGGGCATCCGGTGCATCAAACTTATGCTGGATAAGTTGGCAGTTCACTCTGCTGTGGCCACCCCAGATTAATAAAGGGACTAAGTCGAAAAGAAAACAAATGAATGAATGAATGAAAACTTACTGCCCCTACTGGTAATAAGACATAATGAAGTGTGTTTTATATAGATTTGAGTAGGTCGAGTGTAGAGCATTGTGTAAAAGTAGTTCAGCAATACACTCTAAAATCAACCCAGGCTCATTTTGAAAATGTACATCTATATACATTTCTGGATACCGTCAAATACATCCCAGGAGCTATGTTTTTTGTAGTTTTTGCGAATCTACCAGATCTTGCTGTGTCCGGTTTCTGAGATCTCAAATTTTTTCACGAGTGCCATTTGTGTCTGCTTTTCTCACGCATATCCAGGTCGCTGTCAACTGACTGTTTGACTGACTGAATCACTGACTGACCGTTTGACTTACCCACCCTCTCCCTTCTCTAAACCCAATCAATAGTATTTTAAAAAGCAATTCAGAAAAAGAAAATCCCTCATCTGATTTTTACCACATTTTACCACAAACTCGCCCTGTTATTTACTAGTCTATTTAATTTTTTGGCTTCAGTTTTTGTCTTACCTGCTTTCTGGAACCGTTTTTCACTGTAGGCGGACCCCATCATCATGGTCAGCTCCACCCTGTGTCTCAAGTCAACTGACGTACATGGTGAGCTAACTGGACAAACTGGAAAGCCGTCCATAGGGAGGTAAGCAGTCAGCTGCTAAGCGAGAAAAGAAACAGTGTCATACCACCCTGTAGCATTCATTAAAAAAATGAAATGCAGCCTTATGTACTTCTGGGTACATAATTTACAA